>NC_054490.1:0-85000 GCF_017639515.1 Carcharodon carcharias
CCGTGTATTCACCAAGACCCCTCTGTCCACACTGTATTCACCAAGACCCCTCTGTCCACACCGTGTATTCACCAAGACCCCTCTGTCCACACCCTGTATTCACCAAGACCCCTCTGTCCACACCGTGTATTCACCAAGACCCCTCTGTCCACACCCCGTATTCACCCAGACCCCTCTGTCCACACAGTGTATTCACCAAGACCCCTCTGTCCACACCCCGTATTCACCAAGACCCCTCTGTCCACACCGTGTATTCACCAAGACCCCTCTGTCCACACCGTGTATTCACCAAGACCCCTCTGTCGACACCGTGTATTCACCAAGACCCCTCTGTCCACACCGTGTATTCACCAAGACCCCTCTGTCCACACCCCGTATTCACCCAGACCCCTCTGTCCACACCCCGTATTCACCAAGACCCCTCTGTCCACACCGTGTATTCACCAAGACCCCTCTGTCCACACACCGTATTCACCAAGACCCCTCTGTCCACACCCCGTATTCACCAAGACCCCTCTGCCCACACCGTGTATTCACCCAGACCCCTCTGTCCACACCGTGTATTCACCAAGACCCCTCTGTCCACACTGTATTCACCAAGACCCCTCTGTCCACACCCCGTATTCACCAAGACCCCTCTGTCCACACCGTGTATTCACCCAGACCCCTCTGTGCACACCGTGTATTCACCAAGACCCCTCTGTCCACACTGTATTCACCAAGACCCCTCTGTCCACGCCGTGTATTCACCAAGACCCCTCTGTCCACACTGTGTATTCACCAAGACCCCTCTGCCCAGACCGTGTATTCACCAAGACCCCTCTGTCCACACCCCGTATTCACCAAGACCCCTCTGCCCAGACCGTGTATTCACCAAGACCCCTCTGTCCAAACCCCGTATTCACCAAGACCCCTCTGTCCACACCGTGTATTCACCAAGACCCCTCTGTCCACACCCCGTATTCACCAAGACCCCTCTGTCCACACCCCGTATTCACCAAGACCACTCTGCCCAGACCGTGTATTCACCAAGACCCCTCTGTCCACACCGTGTATTCACCAAGACCCCTCTGTCCACACCGTGTATTCACCAAGACCCCTCTGTCCACACCCCGTATTCACCAAGACCCCTCTGTCCACACCCCGTATTCACCAAGACCCCTCTGTCCACACCGTGTATTCACCCAGACCCCTCTGTCCACACCGTGTATTCACCAAGACCCCTCTGTCCACACTGTATTCACCAAGACCCCTCTGTCCACGCCGTGTATTCACCAAGACCCCTCTGCCCAGACCGTGTATTCACCCAGACCCCTCTGTCCACACCGTGTATTCACCAAGACCCCTCTGTCCACACCGTGTATTCACCCAGACCCCTCTGTCCACACCGTGTATTCACCAAGACCCCTCTGTCCACACTGTATTCACCAAGACCCCTCTGTCCACGCCGTGTATTCACCAAGACCCCTCTGTCCACACTGTGTATTCACCAAGACCCCTGTGCCCAGACCGTGTATTCACCAAGACCCCTCTGTCCACACCCCGTATTCACCAAGACCCCTCTGCCCAGACCGTGTATTCACCAAGACCCCTCTGTCCACACCCCGTATTCACCAAGACCCCTCTGTCCACACTGTATTCACCAAGACCCCTCTGTCCACACCCCGTATTCACCCAGAGCCCTCTGTCCACACCGTGTATTCACCAAGACCCCTCTGTCCACACCCCGTATTCACCAAGACCCCTCTGTCCACACCGTGTATTCACCAAGACCCCTCTGTCCACACCCCGTATTCACCAAGACCCCTCTGTCCACGCCGTGTATTCACCAAGACCCCTCTGTCCACGCCGTGTATTCACCAAGACCCCTCTGTCCACACTGTATTCACCAAGACCCCTCTGTCCACACCGTGTATTCACCAAGACCCCTCTGTCCACACCCCGTATTCACCAAGACCCCTCTGTCCACACCGTGTATTCACCCAGACCCCTCTGTCCACACCCCGTATTCACCAAGACCCCTCTGTCCACACCCCGTATTCACCAAGACCCCTCTGTCCACACCGTGTATTCACCAAGACCCCTCTGTCCACACCGTGTATTCACCAAGACCCCTCTGTCCACACCGTGTATTCACCAAGACCCCTCTGTCCACACCGTGTATTCACCAAGACCCCTCTGTCCACACCGTGTATTCACCAAGACCCCTCTGCCCAGACCGTGTATTCACCAAGACCCCTCTGCCCAGACCGTGTATTCACCAAGACCCCTCTGTCCACACCCCGTATTCACCAAGACCCCTCTGTCCACACCGTGTATTCACCAAGACCCCTCTGTCCACACCCCGTATTCACCAAGACCCCTCTGTCCACACCCCGTATTCACCAAGACCCCTCTGTCCACACCCCGTATTCACCAAGACCCCTCTGTCCACACCCCGTATTCACCAAGACCCCTCTGTCCACACCCCGTATTCACCAAGACCCCTCTGTCCACACCCCGTATTCACCAAGACCACTCTGTCCACACCCCGTATTCACCAAGACCCCTCTGTCCACACCCCGTATTCACCAAGACCCCTCTGTCCACACCCCGTATTCACCAAGACCCCTCTGTCCACACCGTGTATTCACCAAGACCCCTCTGTCCACACCGTGTATTCACCAAGACCCCTCTGCCCAGACCGTGTATTCACCAAGACCCCTCTGCCCAGACCATGTATTCACCAAGACCCCTCTGTCCACACCGTGTATTCACCAAGACCCCTCTGTCCACACCCCGTATTCACCAAGACCCCTCTGTCCACACCGTGTATTCACCAAGACCCCTCTGTCCACACCGTGTATTCACCAAGACCCCTCTGCCCACACCCCGTATTCACCAAGACCCCTCTGTCCACACCGTGTATTCACCAAGACCCCTCTGTCCACACCGTGTATTCACCAAGACCCCTCTGTCCACACCGTGTATTCACCCAGACCCCTCTGACAACACCGTGTATGCACCAAGACCCCTTTGTCCACACCCCGTATTCACCAAGACCCCTCTGTCCACACCCCGTATTCACCAAGACCCCTCTGTCCACACCCCGTATTCACCAAGACCCCTCTGTCCACACCCCGTATTCACCAAGACCCCTGTGTCCACACCGTGTATTCACCCAGACCCCTCTGCCCAGACCGTGTATTCACCCAGACCCCTCTGCCCAGACCCCGTATTCACCAAGACCCCTCTGTCCACACCGTGTATTCACCCAGACCCCTCTGTCCACACCGTGTATTCACCCAGACCCCTCTGTCCACACCCCGTATTCACCAAGACCCCTCTGTCCACACCCCGTATTCACCAAGACCCCTCTGTCCACACCGTGTATTCACCAAGACCCCTCTGTCCACACCGTGTATTCACCAAGACCCCTCTGTCCACACCGTGTATTCACCAAGACCCCTCTGTCCACACCGTGTATTCACCAAGACCCCTCTGTCCACACCGTGTATTCACCAAGACCCCTCTGCCCAGACCGTGTATTCACCAAGACCCCTCTGTCCACACCGTGTATTCACCAAGACCCCTCTGTCCACACCGTGTATTCACAAAGACCCCTCTGTCCACACCGTGTATTCACCAAGACCCCTCTGCCCAGACCGTGTATTCACCAAGACCCCTCTGTCCACACCGTGTATTCACCAAGACCCCTCTGTCCACACCCCGTATTCACCAAGACCCCTCTGTCCACACCCCGTATTCACCAAGACCCCTCTGCCCACACCCCGTATTCACCAAGACCACTCTGTCCACACCCCGTATTCACCAAGACCCCTCTGTCCACACCCCGTATTCACCAAGACCCCTCTGTCCACACCGTGTATTCACCAAGACCCCTCTGTCCACACCGTGTATTCACCAAGACCCCTCTGCCCAGACCGTGTATTCACCAAGACCCCTCTGCCCAGACCATGTATTCACCAAGACCCCTCTGTCCACACCGTGTATTCACCAAGACCCCTCTGTCCACACCCCGTATTCACCAAGACCTCTCTGTCCACACCCCGTATTCACCAAGACCCCTCTGTCCACACCGTGTATTCACCAAGACCCCTCTGTCCACACCGTGTATTCACCAAGACCCCTCTGTCCACACCGTGTATTCACCAAGACCCCTCTGTCCACACCGTGTATTCACCAAGACCCCTCTGTCCACACCGCGTATTCACCAAGACCCCTCTGTCCACACCGTGTATTCACCAAGACCCCTCTGTCCACACCGTGTATTCACCAAGACCCCTCTGTCCACACCCCGTATTCACCAAGACCCCTCTGTCCACACCCCGTATTCACCAAGACCCCTCTGTCCACACCCCGTATTCACCAAGACCCCTCTGTCCACACCGTGTATTCACCAAGACCCCTCTGTCCACACCGTGTATTCACCAAGACCCCTCTGTCCACACCGTGTATTCACCAAGACCCCTCTGTCCACACCGTGTATTCACCAAGACCCCTCTGTCCACACCCCGTATTCACCAAGACCCCTCTGTCTACACCGTGTATTCACCAAGACCCCTCTGTCCACACCGTGTATTCACCAAGACCCCTCTGTCCACACCCCGTATTCACCAAGACCCCTCTGCCCAGACCGTGTATTCACCCAGACCCCTCTGCCCACACCCCGTATTCACCAAGACCCCTCTGTCCACACCCCGTATTCACCAAGACCCCTCTGTCCACACCGTGTATTCACCAAGAACCCTCTGTCCACACCCCGTATTCACCAAGACCCCTCTGTCCACACCCCGTATTCACCAAGACCCCTCTGTCCACACCCCGTATTCACCAAGACCCCTCTGTCCACACAGTATTCACCAAGACCCCTCTGCCCAGACCGTGTATTCACCCAGACCCCTCTGTCCACACCCCGTATTCACCAAGACCCCTCTGCCCACACCGTGTATTCACCCAGACCCCTCTGTCCACACCGTGTATTCACCAAGACCCCTCTGTCCACACTGTATTCACCAAGACCCCTCTGTCCACACCGTGTATTCACCAAGACCCCTCTGTCCACACCCTGTATTCACCCAGACCCCTCTGCCCAGACCGTGTATTCACCAAGACCCCTCTGTCCACACCCCGTATTCACCAAGACCCCTCTGCCCAGACCGTGTATTCACCAAGACCCCTCTGTCCAAACCCCGTATTCACCAAGACCCCTCTGTCCACACCGTGTATTCACCAAGACCCCTCTGTCCACACCCCGTATTCACCAAGACCCCTCTGTCCACACCCCGTATTCACCAAGACCACTCTGCCCAGACCGTGTATTCACCAAGACCCCTCTGTCCACACCGTGTATTCACCAAGACCCCTCTGTCCACACCGTGTATTCACCAAGACCCCTCTGTCCACACCCCGTATTCACCAAGACCCCTCTGTCCACACCCCGTATTCACCAAGACCCCTCTGTCCACACCGTGTATTCACCCAGACCCCTCTGTCCACACCGTGTATTCACCAAGACCCCTCTGTCCACACTGTATTCACCAAGACCCCTCTGTCCACGCCGTGTATTCACCAAGACCCCTCTGCCCAGACCGTGTATTCACCCAGACCCCTCTGTCCACACCGTGTATTCACCAAGACCCCTCTGTCCACACCGTGTATTCACCCAGACCCCTCTGTCCACACCGTGTATTCACCAAGACCCCTCTGTCCACACTGTATTCACCAAGACCCCTCTGTCCACGCCGTGTATTCACCAAGACCCCTCTGTCCACACTGTGTATTCACCAAGACCCCTCTGCCCAGACCGTGTATTCACCAAGACCCCTCTGTCCACACCCCGTATTCACCAAGACCCCTCTGCCCAGACCGTGTATTCACCAAGACCCCTCTGTCCACACCCCGTATTCACCAAGACCCCTCTGTCCACACTGTATTCACCAAGACCCCTCTGTCCACACCCCGTATTCACCCAGAGCCCTCTGTCCACACCGTGTATTCACCAAGACCCCTCTGTCCACACCCCGTATTCACCAAGACCCCTCTGTCCACACCGTGTATTCACCAAGACCCCTCTGTCCACACCCCGTATTCACCAAGACCCCTCTGTCCACGCCGTGTATTCACCAAGACCCCTCTGTCCACGCCGTGTATTCACCAAGACCCCTCTGTCCACACTGTATTCACCAAGACCCCTCTGTCCACACCGTGTATTCACCAAGACCCCTCTGTCCACACCCCGTATTCACCAAGACCCCTCTGTCCACACCGTGTATTCACCCAGACCCCTCTGTCCACACCCCGTATTCACCAAGACCCCTCTGTCCACACCGTGTATTCACCAAGACCCCTCTGTCCACACCGTGTATTCACCAAGACCCCTCTGTCCACACCGTGTATTCACCAAGACCCCTCTGTCCACACCGTGTATTCACCAAGACCCCTCTGTCCACACCGTGTATTCACCAAGACCCCTCTGTCCACACCGTGTATTCACCAAGACCCCTCTGTCCACACCGTGTATTCACCAAGACCCCTCTGCCCAGACCGTGTATTCACCAAGACCCCTCTGCCCAGACCGTGTATTCACCAAGACCCCTCTGTCCACACCCCGTATTCACCAAGACCCCTCTGTCCACACCGTGTATTCACCAAGACCCCTCTGTCCACACCCCGTATTCACCAAGACCCCTCTGTCCACACCCCGTATTCACCAAGACTCCTCTGTCCACACCCCGTATTCACCAAGACCCCTCTGTCCACACCCCGTATTCACCAAGACCCCTCTGTCCACACCCCGTATTCACCAAGACCCCTCTGTCCACACCCCGTATTCACCAAGACCACTCTGTCCACACCCCGTATTCACCAAGACCCCTCTGTCCACACCCCGTATTCACCAAGACCCCTCTGTCCACACCCCGTATTCACCAAGACCCCTCTGTCCACACCCCGTATTCACCAAGACCCCTCTGTCCACACCGTGTATTCACCAAGACCCCTCTGCCCAGACCGTGTATTCACCAAGACCCCTCTGCCCAGACCATGTATTCACCAAGACCCCTCTGTCCACACCGTGTATTCACCAAGACCCCTCTGTCCACACCCCGTATTCACCAAGACCCCTCTGTCCACACCGTGTATTCACCAAGACCCCTCTGTCCACACCGTGTATTCACCAAGACCCCTCTGCCCACACCCCGTATTCACCAAGACCCCTCTGTCCACACCGTGTATTCACCAAGACCCCTCTGTCCACACCGTGTATTCACCAAGACCCCTCTGTCCACACCGTGTATTCACCCAGACCCCTCTGACAACACCGTGTATGCACCAAGACCCCTCTGTCCACACCCCGTATTCACCAAGACCCCTCTGTCCACACCCCGTATTCACCAAGACCCCTCTGTCCACACCCCGTATTCACCAAGACCCCTCTGTCCACACCCCGTATTCACCAAGACCCCTCTGTCCACACCGTGTATTCACCCAGACCCCTCTGCCCAGACCGTGTATTCACCCAGACCCCTCTGCCCAGACCCCGTATTCACCAAGACCCCTCTGTCCACAC
Source organism: Carcharodon carcharias (assembly GCF_017639515.1). NCBI lineage: Eukaryota > Metazoa > Chordata > Chondrichthyes > Lamniformes > Lamnidae > Carcharodon > Carcharodon carcharias. The sequence goes on from NC_054490.1 coordinate 7,571, forward strand.
CGTGTATTCACCAAGACCCCTCTGTCCACACCGTGTATTCACCCAGACCCCTCTGTCCACACCCCGTATTCACCAAGACCCCTCTGTCCACACCCCGTATTCACCAAGACCCCTCTGTCCACACCGTGTATTCACCAAGACCCCTCTGTCCACACCGTGTATTCACCAAGACCCCTCTGTCCACACCGTGTATTCACCAAGACCCCTCTGTCCACACCGTGTATTCACCAAGACCCCTCTGTCCACACCGTGTATTCACCAAGACCCCTCTGTCCACACCCCGTATTCACCAAGACCCCTCTGTCCACACCCCGTATTCACCAAGACCCCTCTGTCCACACCCCGTATTCATCAAGACCTCTCTGTCCACACCCCGTATTCACCAAGACCCCTCTGTCCACACCGTGTATTCACCAAGACCCCTCTGTCCACACCGTGTATTCACCAAGACCCCTCTGTCCACACCGTGTATTCACCAAGACCCCTCTGTCCACACCGTGTATTCACCAAGACCCCTCTGTCCACACCGCGTATTCACCAAGACCCCTCTGTCCACACCGTGTATTCACCAAGACCCCTCTGTCCACACCGTGTATTCACCAAGACCCCTCTGTCCACACCGTGTATTCACCAAGACCCCTCTGTCCACACCGTGTATTCACCAAGACCCCTCTGTCCACACCGTGTATTCACCAAGACCCCTCTGCCCAGACCGTGTATTCACCAAGACCCCTCTGCCCAGACCGTGTATTCACCAAGACCCCTCTGTCCACACCCCGTATTCACCAAGACCCCTCTGTCCACACCGTGTATTCACCAAGACCCCTCTGTCCACACCCCGTATTCACCAAGACCCCTCTGTCCACACCCCGTATTCACCAAGACCCCTCTGCCCACACCCCGTATTCACCAAGACCACTCTGTCCACACCCCGTATTCACCAAGACCCCTCTGTCCACACCCCGTATTCACCAAGACCCCTCTGTCCACACCGTGTATTCACCAAGACCCCTCTGTCCACACCGTGTATTCACCAAGACCCCTCTGCCCAGACCGTGTATTCACCAAGACCCCTCTGCCCAGACCGTGTATTCACCAAGACCCCTCTGTCCACACCGTGTATTCACCAAGACCCCTCTGTCCACACCCCGTATTCACCAAGACCCCTCTGTCCACACCGTGTATTCACCAAGACCCCTCTGTCCACACCGTGTATTCACCAAGACCCCTCTGCCCACACCCCGTATTCACCAAGACCCCTCTGTCCACACCCCGTATTCACCAAGACCCCTCTGTCCACACCGTGTATTCACCAAGACCCCTCTGTCCACACCGTGTATTCACCCAGACCCCTCTGACCACACCGTGTATTCACCAAGACCCCTCTGTCCACACCGTGTATTCACCAAGACCCCTCTGTCCACACCGTGTATTCACCCAGACCCCTCTGTCCACACCGTGTATTCACCAAGACCCCTCTGTCCACACCGTGTATTCACCAAGACCCCTCTTTCCACACCCCGTATTCACCAAGACCCCTCTGTCCACACCGTGTATTCACCAAGACCCCTCTGTCCACACCGTGTATTCACCAAGACCCCTCTGTCCACACCGTGTATTCACCAAGACCCCTCTGTCCACACCGTGTATTCACCAAGACCCCTCTGTCCACACCGTGTATTCACCAAGACCCCTCTGTCCACACCGTGTATTCACCAAGACCCCTCTGTCCACACAGTGTATTCACCAAGACCCCTCTGTCCACACCGTGTATTCACCAAGACCCCTCTGTCCACACCCCGTATTCACCAAGACCCCTCTGTCCACACCCCGTATTCACCAAGACCCCTCTGTCCACACCCCGTATTCACCAAGACCCCTCTGTCCACACCGTGTATTCACCAAGACCCCTCTGTCCACACCGTGTATTCACCAAGACCCCTCTGTCCACACCGTGTATTCACCCAGACCCCTCTGACAACACCGTGTATTCACCAAGACCCCTCTGTCCACACCCCGTATTCACCAAGACCCCTCTGTCCACACCCCGTATTCACCAAGACCCCTCTGTCCACACCCCGTATTCACCAAGACCCCTCTGTCCACACCCCGTATTCACCAAGACCCCTCTGTCCACACCCCGTATTCACCAAGAACCCTCTGTCCACACCCCGTATTCACCAAGACCCCTCTGTCCACACCGTGTATTCACCCAGACCCCTCTGCCCAGACCGTGTATTCACCCAGACCCCTCTGCCCAGACCCCGTATTCACCAAGACCCCTCTGTCCACACCGTGTATTCACCAAGACCCCTCTGTCCACACCCCGTATTCACCAAGACCCCTCTGTCCACACCGTGTATTCACCAAGACCCCTCTGTCCACACCGTGTATTCACCAAGACCCCTCTGTCCACACCGTGTATTCACCAAGACCCCTCTGTCCACACCGTGTATTCACCAAGACCCCTCTGTCCACACCCCGTATTCACCAAGACCCCTCTGTCCACACCCCGTATTCACCAAGACCTCTCTGTCCACACCCCGTATTCACCAAGACCCCTCTGTCCACACCGTGTATTCACCAAGACCCCTCTGTCCACACCGTGTATTCACCAAGACCCCTCTGTCCACACCGTGTATTCACCAAGACCCCTCTGTCCACACCGCGTATTCACCAAGACCCCTCTGTCCACACCGTGTATTCACCAAGACCCCTCTGTCCACACCGTGTATTCACCAAGACCTCTCTGTCCACACCCCGTATTCACCAAGACCCCTCTGTCCACACCCCGTATTCACCAAGACCCCTCTGTCCACACCCCGTATTCACCAAGACCCCTCTGTCCACACCGTGTATTCACCAAGACCCCTCTGTCCACACCGTGTATTCACCCAGACCCCTCTGCCCACACCCCGTATTCACCAAGACCCCTCTGTCCACACCCCGTATTCACCAAGACCCCTCTGTCCACACCCCGTATTCACCAAGACCCCTCTGTCCACACCGTGTATTCACCAAGACCCCTCTGTCCACACCGTGTATTCACCAAGACCCCTCTGTCCACACCGTGTATTCACCAAGACCCCTCTGTCCACACCCCGTATTCACCAAGACCCCTCTGTCTACACCGTGTATTCACCAAGACCCCTCTGTCCACACCGTGTATTCACCAAGACCCCTCTGTCCACACCCCGTATTCACCAAGACCCCTCTGCCCAGACCGTGTATTCACCCAGACCCCTCTGCCCACACCCCGTATTCACCAAGACCCCTCTGTCCACACCCCGTATTCACCAAGACCCCTCTGTCCACACCGTGTATTCACCAAGAACCCTCTGTCCACACCCCGTATTCACCAAGACCCCTCTGTCCACACCCCGTATTCACCAAGACCCCTCTGTCCACACCCCGTATTCACCAAGACCCCTCTGTCCACACTGTATTCACCAAGACCCCTCTGCCCAGACCGTGTATTCACCCAGACCCCTCTGTCCACACCCCGTATTCACCAAGACCCCTCTGCCCACACCGTGTATTCACCCAGACCCCTCTGTCCACACCGTGTATTCACCAAGACCCCTCTGTCCACATTGTATTCACCAAGACCCCTCTGTCCACACCGTGTATTCACCAAGACCCCTCTGTCCACACCCTGTATTCACCAAGACCCCTCTGTCCACACCGTGTATTCACCAAGACCCCTCTGTCCACACCCCGTATTCACCCAGACCCCTCTGTCCACACAGTGTATTCACCAAGACCCCTCTGTCCACACCCCGTATTAACCAAGACCCCTCTGTCCACACCGTGTATTCACCAAGACCCCTCTGTCCACACCGTGTATTCACCAAGACCCCTCTGTCCACACCGTGTATTCACCAAGACCCCTCTGTCCACACCGTGTATTCACCAAGACCCCTCTGTCCACACCCCGTATTCACCCAGACCCCTCTGTCCACACCCCGTATTCACCAAGACCCCTCTGTCCACACCGTGTATTCACCAAGACCCCTCTGTCCACACACCGTATTCACCAAGACCCCTCTGTCCACACCCCGTATTCACCAAGACCCCACTGTCCACACCGTGTATTCACCAAGACCCCTCTGTCCACACTGTATTCACCAAGACCCCTCTGTCCACACCCCGTATTCACCAAGACCCCTCTGTCCACACCGTGTATTCACCCAGACCCCTCTGTGCACACCGTGTATTCACCAAGACCCCTCTGTCCACACTGTATTCACCAAGACCCCTCTGTCCACGCCGTGTATTCACCAAGACCCCTCTGTCCACACTGTGTATTCACCAAGACCCCTCTGCCCAGACCGTGTATTCACCAAGACCCCTCTGTCCACACCCCGTATTCACCAAGACCCCTCTGCTCAGACCGTGTATTCACCAAGACCCCTCTGTCCACACCCCGTATTCACCAAGACCCCTCTGTCCACACCGTGTATTCACCAAGACCCCTCTGTCCACACCCCGTATTCACCAAGACCCCTCTGTCCACACCCCGTATTCACCAAGACCCCTCTGTCCACACCCCGTATTCACCAAGACCCCTCTGTCCACACCCCGTATTCACCAAGACCCCTCTGTCCACACCGTGTATTCACCCAGACCCCTCTGCCCAGACCGTGTATTCACCCAGACCCCTCTGCCCAGACCCCGTATTCACCAAGACCCCTCTGTCCACACCGTGTATTCACCAAGACCCCTCTGTCCACACCGTGTATTCACCCAGACCCCTCTGTCCACACCCCGTATTCACCAAGACCCCTCTGTCCACACCCCGTATTCACCAAGACCCCTCTGTCCACACCGTGTATTCACCAAGACCCCTCTGTCCACACCGTGTATTCACCAAGACCCCTCTGTCCACACCGTGTATTCACCAAGACCCCTCTGTCCACACCGTGTATTCACCAAGACCCCTCTGTCCACACCCCGTATTCACCAAGACCCCTCTGTCCACACCCCGTATTCACCAAGACCCCTCTGTCCACACCCCGTATTCACCAAGACCTCTCTGTCCACACCCCGTATTCACCAAGACCCCTCTGTCCACACCGTGTATTCACCAAGACCCCTCTGTCCACACCGTGTATTCACCAAGACCCCTCTGTCCACACCGTGTATTCACCAAGACCCCTCTGTCCACACCGTGTATTCACCAAGACCCCTCTGTCCACACCGCGTATTCACCAAGACCCCTCTGTCCACACCGTGTATTCACCAAGACCCCTCTGTCCACACCGTGTATTCACCAAGACCCCTCTGTCCACACCCCGTATTCACCAAGACCCCTCTGCCCACACCCCGTATTCACCAAGACCCCTCTGTCCACACCCCGTATTCACCAAGACCCCTCTGTCCACACCGTGTATTCACCAAGACCCCTCTGTCCACACCGTGTATTCACCCAGACCCCTCTGCCCACACCCCGTATTCACCAAGACCCCTCTGTCCACACCCCGTATTCACCAAGACCCCTCTGTCCACACCGTGTATTCACCAAGACCCCTCTGTCCACACCCCGTATTCACCAAGACCCCTCTGTCCACACCCCGTATTCACCAAGACCCCTCTGTCCACACCGTGTATTCACCAAGACCCCTCTGTCCACACCGTGTATTCACCAAGACCCCTCTGTCCACACCGTGTATTCACCAAGACCCCTCTGTCCACACCCCGTATTCACCAAGACCCCTCTGTCTACACCGTGTATTCACCAAGACCCCTCTGTCCACACCGTGTATTCACCAAGACCCCTCTGTCCACACCCCGTATTCACCAAGACCCCTCTGCCCAGACCGTGTATTCACCCAGACCCCTCTGCCCACACCCCGTATTCACCAAGACCCCTCTGTCCACACCCCGTATTCACCAAGACCCCTCTGTCCACACCGTGTATTCACCAAGAACCCTCTGTCCACACCCCGTATTCACCAAGACCCCTCTGTCCACACCCCGTATTCACCAAGACCCCTCTGTCCACACCCCGTATTCTCCAAGACCCCTCTGTCCACACTGTATTCACCAAGACCCCTCTGCCCAGACCGTGTATTCACCCAGACCCCTCTGTCCACACCCCATATTCACCAAGACCCCTCTGCCCACACCGTGTATTCACCCAGACCCCTCTGTCCACACCGTGTATTCACCAAGACCCCTCTGTCCACACTGTATTCACCAAGACCCCTCTGTCCACACCGTGTATTCACCAAGACCCCTCTGTCCACACCCTGTATTCACCAAGACCCCTCTGTCCACACCGTGTATTCACCAAGACCCCTCTGTCCACACCCCGTATTCACCCAGACCCCTCTGTCCACACAGTGTATTCACCAAGACCCCTCTGTCCACACCCCGTATTCACCAAGACCCCTCTGTCCACACCGTGTATTCACCAAGACCCCTCTGTCCACACCGTGTATTCACCAAGACCCCTCTGTCGACACCGTGTATTCACCAAGACCCCTCTGTCCACACCGTGTATTCACCAAGACCCCTCTGTCCACACCCCGTATTCACCCAGACCCCTCTGTCCACACCCCGTATTCACCAAGACCCCTCTGTCCACACCGTGTATTCACCAAGACCCCTCTGTCCACACACCGTATTCACCAAGACCCCTCTGTCCACACCCCGTATTCACCAAGACCCCTCTGCCCACACCGTGTATTCACCCAGACCCCTCTGTCCACACCGTGTATTCACCAAGACCCCTCTGTCCACACTGTATTCACCAAGACCCCTCTGTCCACACCCCGTATTCACCAAGACCCCTCTGTCCACACCGTGTATTCACCCAGACCCCTCTGTGCACACCGTGTATTCACCAAGACCCCTCTGTCCACACTGTATTCACCAAGACCCCTCTGTCCACGCCGTGTATTCACCAAGACCCCTCTGTCCACACTGTGTATTCACCAAGACCCCTCTGCCCAGACCGTGTATTCACCAAGACCCCTCTGTCCACACCCCGTATTCACCAAGACCCCTCTGCCCAGACCGTGTATTCACCAAGACCCCTCTGTCCACACCCCGTATTCACCAAGACCCCTCTGTCCACACCGTGTATTCACCAAGACCCCTCTGTCCACACCCCGTATTCACCAAGACCCCTCTGTCCACACCCCGTATTCACCAAGACCACTCTGCCCAGACCGTGTATTCACCAAGACCCCTCTGTCCACACCGTGTATTCACCAAGACCCCTCTGTCCACACCGTGTATTCACCAAGACCCCTCTGTCCACACCCCGTATTCACCAAGACACCTCTGTCCACACCCCGTATTCACCAAGACCCCTCTGTCCACACCGTGTATTCACCCAGACCCCTCTGTCCACACCGTGTATTCACCAAGACCCCTCTGTCCACACTGTATTCACCAAGACCCCTCTGTCCACGCCGTGTATTCACCAAGACCCCTCTGCCCAGACCGTGTATTCACCCAGACCCCTCTGTCCACACCGTGTATTCACCAAGACCCCTCTGTCCACACCGTGTATTCACCCAGACCCCTCTGTCCACACCGTGTATTCACCAAGACCCCTCTGTCCACACTGTATTCACCAAGACCCCTCTGTCCACGCCGTGTATTCACCAAGACCCCTCTGTCCACACTGTGTATTCACCAAGACCCCTCTGCCCAGACCGTGTATTCACCAAGACCCCTCTGTCCACACCCCGTATTCACCAAGACCCCTCTGCCAAGACCGTGTATTCACCAAGACCCCTCTGTCCACACCCCGTATTCACCAAGACCCCTCTGTCCACACTGTATTCACCAAGACCCCTCTGTCCACACCCCGTATTCACCCAGACCCCTCTGTCCACACCGTGTATTCACCAAGACCCCTCTGTCCACACCCCGTATTCACCAAGACCCCTCTGTCCACACCGTGTATTCACCAAGACCCCTCTGTCCACACCCCGTATTCACCAAGACCCCTCTGTCCACGCCGTGTATTCACCAAGACCCCTCTGTCCACGCCGTGTATTCACCAAGACCCCTCTGTCCACACTGTATTCACCAAGACCCCTCTGTCCACACCGTGTATTCACCAAGACCCCTCTGTCCACGCCGTGTATTCACCAAGACCCCTCTGCGCAGACCGTGTATTCACCCAGACCCCTCTGTCCACACCGTGTATTCACCAAGAACCCTCTGTCCACACCGTGTATTCACCAAGACCCCTCTGTCCACACCGTGTATTCACCAAGACCCCTCTGTCCACACCCTGTATTCACCAAGACCCCTCTGTCCACACCGTGTATTCACCAAGACCCCTCTGTCCACACTGTGTATTCACCAAGACCCCTCTGTCCACACCCCGTATTCACCAAGACCCCTCTGTCCACACCGTGTATTCACCAAGACCCCTCTGTCCACACCGTGTATTCACCCAGACCCCTCTGTCCACACCGTGTATTCACCAAGACCCCTCTGTCCACACCCCGTATTCACCAAGACCCCTCTGTCCACACCGTGTATTCACCAAGACCCCTCTGTCCACACCCCGTATTCACCAAGACCCCTCTGTCCACACCGTGTATTCACCAAGACCCCTCTGTCCACACCCCGTATACACCAAGACCCCTCTGTCCACACCGTGTATTCACCAAGACCCCTCTGTCCACACCCCGTATTCACCAAGACCCCTCTGTCCACACCGTGTATTCACCAAGACCCCTCTGTCCACACCGTGTATTCACCAAGACCCCTCTGTCCACACCGTGTATTCACCAAGACCCCTCTGTCCACACCCCGTATTCACCCAGACCCCTCTGTCCACACCCCGTATTCACCAAGACCCCTCTGTCCACACCGTGTATTCACCAAGACCCCTCTGTCCACACCGTGTATTCACCAAGACCCCTCTGTCCACACCCCGTATTCACCAAGACCCCTCTGTCCACACCGTGTATTCACCAAGACCCCTCTGTCCACACCGTGTATTCACCAAGACCCCTCTGTCCACACCCCGTATTCACCAAGACCCCTCTGTCCACACCGTGTATTCACCCAGACCCATCTGTCCACACCGTGTATTCACCAAGACCCCTCTGTCCACACCCTGTATTCACCAAGACCCCTCTGTCCACACTGTATTCACCAAGACCCCTCTGTCCACACCCCGTATTCACCCAGACCCCTCTGTCCACACCGTGTATTCACCAAGACCCCTCTGTCCACACCCCGTATTCACCAAGACCCCTCTGTCCACACCGTGTATTCACCAAGACCCCTCTGTCCACACCGTGTATTCACCAAGACCCCTCTGTCCACACCGTGTATTCACCAAGACCCCTCTGTCCACACCCCGTATTCACCCAGACCCCTCTGTCCACACCCCGTATTCACCAAGACCCCTCTGTCCACACCGTGTATTCACCAAGACCCCTCTGTCCACACACCGTATTCACCAAGACCCCTCTGTCCACACCCCGTATTCACCAAGACCCCTCTGCCCACACCGTGTATTCACCCAGACCCCTCTGTCCACACCGTGTATTCACCAAGACCCCTCTGTCCACACTGTATTCACCAAGACCCCTCTGTCCACACCCCGTATTCACCAAGACCCCTCTGTCCACACCGTGTATTCACCCAGACCCCTCTGTGCACACCGTGTATTCACCAAGACCCCTCTGTCCACACTGTATTCACCAAGACCCCTCTGTCCACGCCGTGTATTCACCAAGACCCCTCTGTCCACACTGTGTATTCACCAAGACCCCTCTGCCCAGACCGTGTATTCACCAAGACCCCTCTGTCCACACCCCGTATTCACCAAGACCCCTCTGCTCAGACCGTGTATTCACCAAGACCCCTCTGTCCACACCCCGTATTCACCAAGACCCCTCTGTCCACACCGTGTATTCACCAAGACCCCTCTGTCCACACCCCGTATTCACCAAGACCCCTCTGTCCACACCCCGTATTCACCAAGACCCCTCTGTCCACACCCCGTATTCACCAAGACCCCTCTGTCCACACCCCGTATTCACCAAGACCCCTCTGTCCACACCGTGTATTCACCCAGACCCCTCTGCCCAGACCGTGTATTCACCCAGACCCCTCTGCCCAGACCCCGTATTCACCAAGACCCCTCTGTCCACACCGTGTATTCACCAAGACCCCTCTGTCCACACCGTGTATTCACCCAGACCCCTCTGTCCACACCCCGTATTCACCAAGACCCCTCTGTCCACACCCCGTATTCACCAAGACCCCTCTGCCACACCGTGTATTCACCAAGACCCCTCTGTCCACACCGTGTATTCACCAAGACCCCTCTGTCCACACCGTGTATTCACCAAGACCCCTCTGTCCACACCGTGTATTCACCAAGACCCCTCTGTCCACACCCCGTATTCACCAAGACCCCTCTGTCCACACCCCGTATTCACCAAGACCCCTCTGTCCACACCCCGTATTCACCAAGACCTCTCTGTCCACACCCCGTATTCACCAAGACCCCTCGGTCCACACCGTGTATTCACCAAGACCCCTCTGTCCACACCGTGTATTCACCAAGACCCCTCTGTCCACACCGCGTATTCACCAAGACCCCTCTGTCCACACCGTGTATTCACCAAGACCCCTCTGTCCACACCGTGTATTCACCAAGACCCCTCTGTCCACACCCCGTATTCACCAAGACCCCTCTGCCCACACCCCGTATTCACCAAGACCCCTCTGTCCACACCCCGTATTCACCAAGACCCCTCTGTCCACACCGTGTATTCACCAAGACCCCTCTGTCCACACCGTGTATTCACCCAGACCCCTCTGCCCACACCCCGTATTCACCAAGACCCCTCTGTCCACACCCCGTATTCACCAAGACCCCTCTGTCCACACCGTGTATTCACCAAGACCCCTCTGTCCACACCCCGTAATCACCAAGACCCCTCTGTCCACACCCCGTATTCACCAAGACCCCTCTGTCCACACCGTGTATTCACCAAGACCCCTCTGTCCACACCGTGTATTCACCAAGACCCCTCTGTCCACACCGTGTATTCACCAAGACCCCTCTGTCCACACCCCGTATTCACCAAGACCCCTCTGTCTACACCGTGTATTCACCAAGACCCCTCTGTCCACACCGTGTATTCACCAAGACCCCTCTGTCCACACCCCGTATTCACCAAGACCCCTCTGCCCAGACCGTGTATTCACCCAGACCCCTCTGCCCACACCCCGTATTCACCAAGACCCCTCTGTCCACACCCCGTATTCACCAAGACCCCTCTGTCCACACCGTGTATTCACCAAGAACCCTCTGTCCACACCCCGTATTCACCAAGACCCCTCTGTCCACACCCCGTATTCACCAAGACCCCTCTGTCCACACCCCGTATTCACCAAGACCCCTCTGTCCACACTGTATTCACCAAGACCCCTCTGCCCAGACCGTGTATTCACCCAGACCCCTCTGTCCACACCCCATATTCACCAAGACCCCTCTGCCCACACCGTGTATTCACCCAGACCCCTCTGTCCACACCGTGTATTCACCAAGACCCCTCTGTCCACACTGTATTCACCAAGACCCCTCTGTCCACACCGTGTATTCACCAAGACCCCTCTGTCCACACCCTGTATTCACCAAGACCCCTCTGTCCACACCGTGTATTCACCAAGACCCCTCTGTCCACACCCCGTATTCACCCAGACCCCTCTGTCCACACAGTGTATTCACCAAGACCCCTCTGTCCACACCCCGTATTCACCAAGACCCCTCTGTCCACACCGTGTATTCACCAAGACCCCTCTGTCCACACCGTGTATTCACCAAGACCCCTCTGTCGACACCGTGTATTCACCAAGACCCCTCTGTCCACACCGTGTATTCACCAAGACCCCTCTGTCCACACCCCGTATTCACCCAGACCCCTCTGTCCACACCCCGTATTCACCAAGACCCCTCTGTCCACACCGTGTATTCACCAAGACCCCTCTGTCCACACACCGTATTCACCAAGACCCCTCTGTCCACACCCCGTATTCACCAAGACCCCTCTGCCCACACCGTGTATTCACCCAGACCCCTCTGTCCACACCGTGTATTCACCAAGACCCCGCTGTCCACACTGTATTCACCAAGACCCCTCTGTCCACACCCCGTATTCACCAAGACCCCTCTGTCCACACCGTGTATTCACCCAGACCCCTCTGTGCACACCGTGTATTCACCAAGACCCCTCTGTCCACACTGTATTCACCAAGACCCCTCTGTCCACGCCGTGTATTCACCAAGACCCCTCTGTCCACACTGTGTATTCACCAAGACCCCTCTGCCCAGACCGTGTATTCACCAAGACCCCTCTGTCCACACCCCGTATTCACCAAGACCCCTCTGCCCAGACCGTGTATTCACCAAGACCCCTCTGTCCACACCCCGTATTCACCAAGACCCCTCTGTCCACACCGTGTATTCACCAAGACCCCTCTGTCCACACCCCGTATTCACCAAGACCCCTCTGTCCACACCCCGTATTCACCAAGACCACTCTGCCCAGACCGTGTATTCACCAAGACCCCTCTGTCCACACCGTGTATTCACCAAGACCCCTCTGTCCACACCGTGTATTCACCAAGACCCCTCTGTCCACACCCCGTATTCACCAAGACACCTCTGTCCACACCCCGTATTCACCAAGACCCCTCTGTCCACACCGTGTATTCACCCAGACCCCTCTGTCCACACCGTGTATTCACCAAGACCCCTCTGTCCACACTGTATTCACCAAGACCCCTCTGTCCACGCCGTGTATTCACCAAGACCCCTCTGCCCAGACCGTGTATTCACCCAGACCCCTCTGTCCACACCGTGTATTCACCAAGACCCCTCTGTCCACACCGTGTATTCACCCAGACCCCTCTGTCCACACCGTGTATTCACCAAGACCCCTCTGTCCACACTGTATTCACCAAGACCCCTCTGTCCACGCCGTGTATTCACCAAGACCCCTCTGTCCACACTGTGTATTCACCAAGACCCCTCTGCCCAGACCGTGTATTCACCAAGACCCCTCTGTCCACACCCCGTATTCACCAAGACCCCTCTGCCAAGACCGTGTATTCACCAAGACCCCTCTGTCCACACCCCGTATTCACCAAGACCCCTCTGTCCACACTGTATTCACCAAGACCCCTCTGTCCACACCCCGTATTCACCCAGACCCCTCTGTCCACACCGTGTATTCACCAAGACCCCTCTGTCCACACCCCGTATTCACCAAGACCCCTCTGTCCACACCGTGCATTCACCAAGACCCCTCTGTCCACACCCCGTATTCACCAAGACCCCTCTGTCCACGCCGTGTATTCACCAAGACCCCTCTGTCCACGCCGTGTATTCACCAAGACCCCTCTGTCCACACTGTATTCACCAAGACCCCTCTGTCCACACCGTGTATTCACCAAGACCCCTCTGTCCACGCCGTGTATTCACCAAGACCCCTCTGCGCAGACCGTGTATTCACCCAGACCCCTCTGTCCACACCGTGTATTCACCAAGACCCCTCTGTCCACACCGTGTATTCACCAAGACCCCTCTGTCCACACCGTGTATTCACCAAGACCCCTCTGTCCACACCCTGTATTCACCAAGACCCCTCTGTCCACACCGTGTATTCACCAAGACCCCTCTGTCCACACTGTGTATTCACCAAGACCCCTCTGTCCACACCCCGTATTCACCAAGACCCCTCTGTCCACACCGTGTATTCACCAAGACCCCTCTGTCCACACCGTGTATTCACCCAGACCCCTCTGTCCACACCGTGTATTCACCAAGAACCCTCTGTCCACACCCCGTATTCACCAAGACCCCTCTGTCCACACCGTGTATTCACCAAGACCCCTCTGTCCACACCCCGTATTCACCAAGACCCCTCTGTCCACACCGTGTATTCACCAAGACCCCTCTGTCCACACCCCGTATTCACCAAGACCCCTCTGTCCACACCGTGTATTCACCAAGACCCCTCTGTCCACACCCCGTATTCACCAAGACCCCTCTGTCCACACCGTGTATTCACCAAGACCCCTCTGTCCACACCGTGTATTCACCAAGACCCCTCTGTCCACACCGTGTATTCACCAAGACCCCTCTGTCCACACCCCGTATTCACCCAGACCCCTCTGTCCACACCCCGTATTCACCAAGACCCCTCTGTCCACACCGTGTATTCACCAAGACCCCTCTGTCCACACCGTGTATTCACCAAGACCCCTCTGTCCACACCCCGTATTCACCAAGACCCCTCTGTCCACACCGTGTATTCACCCAGACCCCTCTGTCCACACTGTGTATTCACCAAGACCCCTCTGTCCACACCCCGTATTCACCAAGACCCCTCTGTCCACACCGTGTATTCACCAAGACCCCGCTGTCCACACCGTGTATTCACCAAGACCCCTCTGTCCACACCCTGTATTCACCAAGACCCCTCTGTCCACACTGTATTCACCAAGACCCCTCTGTCCACACCCCGTATTCACCCAGACCCCTCTGTCCACACCGTGTATTCACCAAGACCCCTCTGTCCACACCCCGTATTCACCAAGACCCCTCTGTCCACACCGTGTATTCACCAAGACCCCTCTGTCCACACCCCGTATTCACCAAGACCCCTCTGTCCACGCCGTGTATTCACCAAGACCCCTCTGTCCACGCCGTGTATTCACCAAGACCCCTCTGTCCACACTGTATTCACCAAGACCCCTCTGTCCACACCGTGTATTCACCAAGACCCCTCTGTCCACGCCGTGTATTCACCAAGACCCCTCTGCCCAGACCGTGTATTCACCCAGACCCCTCTGTCCACACCGTGTATTCACCAAGACCCCTCTGTCCACACCGTGTATTCACCAAGACCCCTCTGTCCACACCGTGTATTCACCAAGACCCCTCTGTCCACACCCTGTATTCACCAAGACCCCTCTGTCCACACCGTGTATTCACCAAGACCCCTCTGTCCACACTGTGTATTCACCAAGACCCCTCTGTCCACACCCCGTATTCACCAAGACCCCTCTGTCCACACCGTGTATTCACCAAGACCCCTCTGTCCACACCGTGTATTCACCCAGACCCCTCTGTCCACACCGTGTATTCACCAAGACCCCTCTGTCCACACCCCGTATTCACCAAGACCCCTCTGTCCACACCGTGTATTCACCAAGACCCCTCTGTCCACACCCCGTAATCACCAAGACCCCTCTGTCCACACCGTGTATTCACCAAGACCCCTCTGTCCACACCCCGTATTCACCAAGACCCCTCTGTCCACACCGTGTATTCACCAAGACCCCTCTGTCCACACCCCGTATTCACCAAGACCCCTCTGTCCACACCGTGTATTCACCAAGACCCCTCTGTCCACACCGTGTATTCACCAAGACCCCTCTGTCCACACCGTGTATTCACCAAGACCCCTCTGTCCACACCCCGTATTCACCCAGACCCCTCTGTCCACACCCCGTATTCACCAAGACCCCTCTGTCCACACCGTGTATTCACCAAGACCCCTCTGTCCACACCGTGTATTCACCAAGACCCCTCTGTCCACACCCCGTATTCACCAAGACCCCTCTGTCCACACCGTGTATTCACCAAGACCCCTCTGTCCACACCGTGTATTCACCAAGACCCCTCTGTCCACACCCCGTATTCACCAAGACCCCTCTGTCCACACCGTGTATTCACCCAGACCCATCTGTCCACACCGTGTATTCACCAAGACCCCTCTGTCCACACCCTGTATTCACCAAGACCCCTCTGTCCACACCGTGTATTCACCCAGACCCCTCTGTCCACACCGTGTATTCACCAAGACCCCTCTGTCCACACCGTGTATTCACCAAGACCCCTCTGTCCACACCGTGTATTCACCCAGACCCCTCTGTCCACACTGTACTCACCAAGACCCCTCTGTCCACGCCGTGTATTCACCAAGACCCCTCTGTCCACACCGTGTATTCACCAAGACCCCTCTGTCCACACCGTGTATTCACCAAGACCCCTCTGTCCACACCCCGTATTCACCAAGACCCCTCTGTCCACACCCCGTATTCACCAAGACCCCTCTGTCCACACCGTGTATTCACCCAGACCCCTCTGTCCACACCGTGTATTCACCAAGACCCCTCTGTCCACACTGTATTCACCAAGACCCCTCTGTCCACGCCGTGTATTCACCAAGACCCCTCTGCCCAGACCGTGTATTCACCCAGACCCCTCGGTCCACACCGTGTATTCACCAAGACCCCTCTGTCCACACCGTGTATTCACCCAGACCCCTCTGTCCACACCGTGTATTCACCAAGACCCCTCTGTCCACACCCCGTATTCACCAAGACCCCTCTGTCCACACCGTGTATTCACCAAGACCCCTCTGTCCACACCCCGTATTCATCAAGACCCCTCTGTCCACACCGTGTATTCACCAAGACCCCTCTGTCCACACCGTGTATTCACCAAGACCCCTCTGTCCACACCGTGTATTCACCAAGACCCCTCTGTCCACACCGTGTATTCACCAAGACCCCTTTGTCCACACCGTGTATTCACCAAGACCCCTCTGTCCACACCCCGTATTCACCAAGACCCCTCTGCCCAGACCGTGTATTCACCCAGACCCCTCTGCCCACACCCCGTATTCACCAAGACCCCTCTGTCCACACCCCGTATTCACCAAGACCCCTCTGTCCACACCGTGTATTCACCAAGACCCCTCTGTCCACACCCCGTATTCACCAAGACCCCTCTGCCCAGACCCCGTATTCACCAAGACCCCTCTGTCCACACCGTGTATTCACCAAGACCCCTCTGTCCACACCATGTATTCACCAAGACCCCTCTGTCCACACCGTGTATTCACCAAGACCCCTCTGTCCACACCCCGTATTCACCCAGACCCCTCTGTCCACAACCCGTATTCACCAAGACCCCTCTGTCCACACCGTGTATTCACCAAGACCCCTCTGTCCACACCCCGTATTCACCAAGACCCCTCTGTCCACACCCCGTATTCACCAAGACCCCTCTGCCCACACCGTGTATTCACCCAGACCCCTCTGTCCACACCGTGTATTCACCAAGACCCCTCTGTCCACACTGTATTCACCAAGACCCCTCTGTCCACACCCCGTATTCACCAAGACCCCTCTGTCCACACCGTGTATTCACCCAGACCCCTCTGTCCACACCGTGTATTCACCAAGACCCCTCTGTCCACACTGTATTCACCAAGACCCCTCTGTCCACGCCGTGTATTCACCAAGACCCCTCTGTCCACACTGTGTATTCACCAAGACCCCTCTGCCCAGACAGTGTATTCACCAAGACCCCTCTGTCCACACCCCGTATTCACCAAGACCCCTCTGCCCAGACCGTGTATTCACCAAGACCCCTCTGTCCACACCCCGTATTCACCAAGACCCCTCTGTCCACACCGTGTATTCACCAAGACCCCTCTGTCCACACCCCGTATTCACCAAGACCCCTCTGTCCACACCGTGTATTCACCAAGACCCCTCTGTCCACACCATGTATTCACCAAGACCCCTCTGTCCACACCCCGTATTCACCAAGACCCCTCTGTCCACACCGTGTATTCACCAAGACCCCTCTGTCCACACCCCGTATTCACCAAGACCCCTCTGCCCAGACCGTGTATTCACCAAGACCCCTCTGCCCAGACCGTGTATTCACCAAGACCCCTCTGTCCGCACCCCGTATTCACCAAGACCCCTCTGCCCAGACCGTGTATTCACCAAGACCCCTCTGTCCACACCCCGTATTCACCAAGACCCCTCTGTCCACAACGTGTATTCACCAAGACCCCTCTGTCCACACCCCGTATTCACCAAGACCCCTCTGCCCACACCGTGTATTCACCCAGACCCCTCTGTCCACACCGTGTATTCACCAAGACCCCTCTGTCCACACTGTATTCACCAAGACCCCTCTGTCCACACCGTGTATTCACCAAGACCCCTCTGTCCACACCCTGTATTCACCAAGACCCCTCTGTCCACACCGTGTATTCACCAATACCCCTCTGTCCACACCCCGTATTCACCCAGACCCCTCTGTCCACACCGTGTATTCACCAAGACCCCTCTGTCCACACCCCGTATTCACCAAGACCCCTCTGTCCACACCGTGTATTCACCAAGACCCCTCTGTCCACACCGTGTATTCACCAAGACCCCTCTGTCCACACCGGGTATTCACCAAGACCCCTCTGTCCACACCGTGTATTCACCAAGACCCCTCTGTCCACACCCCGTATTCACCCAGACCCGTCTGTCCACACCCCGTATTCACCAAGGCCCCTCTGTCCACACCCCGTATTCACCAAGACCCCTCTGTCCACACCCCGTATTCACCAAGACCCCTCTGTCCACACCCCGTATTCACCAAGACCCCTCTGCCCACACCGTGTATTCACCCAGACCCCTCTGTCCACACCGTGTATTCACCAAGACCCCTCTGTCCACACTGTATTCACCAAGACCCCTCTGTCCACACCCCGTATTCACCAAGACCCCTCTGTCCACACCGTGTATTCACCCAGACCCCTCTGTCCACACCGTGTATTCACCAAGACCCCTCTGTCCACACTGTATTCACCAAGACGCCTCTGTCCACGCCGTGTATTCACCAAGACCCCTCTGTCCACACTGTGTATTCACCAAGACCCCTCTGCCCAGACCGTGTATTCACCAAGACCCCTCTGTCCACACCCCGTATTCACCAAGACCCCTCTGTCCACACCGTGTATTCACCAAGACCCCTCTGTCCACACCCCGTATTCACCAAGACCCCTCTGTCCACACCCCGTATTCACCAAGACCACTCTGCCCAGACCGTGTATTCACCAAGACCCCTCTGTCCACACCGTGTATTCACCAAGACCCCTCTGTCCACACCCCGTATTCACCAAGACCCCTCTGTCCACACCCCGTATTCACCAAGACCCCTCTGTCCACACCCCGTATTTACCAAGACCCCTCTGTCCACACCGTGTATTCACCCAGACCCCACTGTCCACACCGTGTATTCACCAAGACCCCTCTGTCCACACTGTATTCACCAAGACCCCTCTGTCCACGCCGTGTATTCACCAAGACCCCTCTGCCCAGACCGTGTATTCACCCAGACCCCTCTGTCCACACCGTGTATTCACCAAGACCCCTCTGTCCACACCGTGTATTCACCCAGACCCCTCTGTCCACACCGTGTATTCACCAAGACCCCTCTGTCCACACTGTATTCACCAAGACCCCTCTGTCCACGCCGTGTATTCACCAAGACCCCTCTGTCCACACTGTGTATTCACCAAGACCCCTCTGCCCAGACCGTGTATTCACCAAGACCCCTCTGTCCACACCCCGTATTCACCAAGACCCCTCTACCCAGACCGTGTATTCACCAAGACCCCTCTGTCCACACCCCGTATTCACCAAGACCACTCTGTCCACACCCCGTATTCACCAAGACCCCTCTGTCCACACCGTGTATTCACCAAGACCCCTCTGTCCACACCCCGTATTCACCAAGACCCCTCTGCCCACACCGTGTATTCACCCAGACCCCTCTGTCCACACCGTGTATTCACCAAGACCCCTCTGTCCACACTGTATTCACCAAGACCCCTCTGTCCACACCGTGTATTCACCAAGACCCCTCTGTCCACACCCTGTATTCACCAAGACCCCTCTGTCCACACCGTGTATTCACCAAGACCCCTCTGTCCACACCCCGTATTCACCCAGACCCCTCTGTCCACACCGTGTATTCACCAAGACCCCTCTGTCCACACCCCGTATTCACCAAGACCCCTCTGTCCACACCGTGTATTCACCAAGACCCCTCTGTCCACACCGTGTATTCACCAAGACCCCTCTGTCCACACCGTGTATTCACCAAGACCCCTCTGTCCACACCGTGTATTCACCAAGACCCCTCTGTCCACACCCCGTATTCACCCAGACCCCTCTGTCCACACCCCGTATTCACCAAGACCCCTCTGTCCACACCGTGTATTCACCAAGACCCCTCTGTCCACACCCCGTATTCACCAAGACCCCTCTGTCCACACCCCGTATTCACCAAGACCCCTCTGCCCACACCGTGTATTCACCCAGACCCCTCTGTCCACACCGTGTATTCACCAAGACCCCTCTGTCCACACTGTATTCACCAAGACCCCTCTGTCCACACCCCGTATTCACCAAGACCCCTCTGTCCACACCGTGTATTCACCAAGACCCCTCTGTCCACACCGTGTATTCACCAAGACCCCTCTGTCCACACCGTGTATTCACCAAGACCCCTCTGTCCACACCGTGTATTCACCAAGACCCCTCTGTCCACACCCCGTATTCACCCAGACCCCTCTGTCCAGACCCCGTATTCACCAAGACCCCTCTGTCCACACCGTGTATTCACCAAGACCCCTCTGTCCACACCCCGTATTCACCAAGACCCCTCTGTCCACACCCCGTATTCACCAAGACCCCTCTGCCCACACCGTGTATTCACCCAGACCCCTCTGTCCACACCGTGTATTCACCAAGACCCCTCTGTCCACACTGTATTCACCAAGACCCCTCTGTCCACACCCCGTATTCACCAAGACCCCTCTGTCCACACCGTGTATTCACCCAGACCCCTCTGTCCACACCGTGTATTCACCAAGACCCCTCTGTCCACACCCCGTATTCACCAAGACCCCTCTGTCCACACCCCGTATTCACCAAGACCACTCTGCCCAGACCGTGTATTCACCAAGACCCCTCTGCCCAGACCGTGTATTCACCAAGACCCCTCTGTCCACACCGTGTATTCACCAAGACCCCTCTGTCCACACCCCGTATTCACCAAGACCCCTCTGTCCACACCCCGTATTTACCAAGACCCCTCTGTCCACACCGTGTATTCACCCAGACCCCACTGTCCACACCGGGTATTCACCAAGACCCCTCTGTCCACACTATATTCACCAAGACCCCTCTGTCCACGCCGTGTATTCACCAAGACCCCTCTGCCCAGACCGTGTATTCACCCAGACCCCTCTGTCCACACCGTGTATTCACCAAGACCCCTCTGTCCACACCGTGTATTCACCCAGACCCCTCTGTCCACACCGTGTATTCACCAAGACCCCTCTGTCCACACTGTATTCACCAAGACCCCTCTGTCCACGCCGTGTATTCACCAAGACCCCTCTGTCCACACTGTGTATTCACCAAGACCCCTCTGCCCAGACCGTGTATTCACCAAGACCCCTCTGTCCACACCCCGTATTCACCAAGACCCCTCTGCCCAGACCGTGTATTCACCAAGACCCCTCTGTCCACACCCCGTATTCACCAAGACCCCTCTGTCCACACCCTGTAATCACCAAGACCCCTCTGTCCACACCGTGTATTCACCAAGACCCCTCTGTCCACACCCCGTATTCACCCAGACCCCTCTGTCCACACCGTGTATTCACCAAGACCCCTCTGTCCACACCCCGTATTCACCAAGACCCCTCTGTCCACACCGTGTATTCACCAAGACCCCTCTGTCCACACCGTGTATTCACCAAGACCCCTCTGTCCACACCGTGTATTCACCAAGACCCCTCTGTCCACACCGTGTATTCACCAAGACCCCTCTGTCCACACCCCGTATTCACCCAGACCCCTCTGTCCACACCCCGTATTCACCAAGACCCCTCTGTCCACACCGTGTATTCACCAAGACCCCTCTGTCCACACCCCGTATTCACCAAGACCCCTCTGTCCACACCCCGTATTCACCAAGACCCCTCTGCCCACACCGTGTATTCACCCAGACCCCTCTGTCCACACCGTGTATTCACCAAGACCCCTCTGTCCACACTGTATTCACCAAGACCCCTCTGTCCACACCCCGTATTCACCAAGACCCCTCTGTCCACACCGTGTATTCACCCAGACCCCTCTGTCCACACCGAGTATTCACCAAGACCCCTCTGTCCACACCGTGTATTCACCAAGACCCCTCTGTCCACACTGTATTCACCAAGACCCCTCTGTCCACGCCGTGTATTCACCAAGACCCCTCTGTCCACACTGTGTATTCACCAAGACCCCTCTGCCCAGACCGTGTATTCACCAAGACCCCTCTGTCCACACCCCGTATTCACCAAGACCCCTCTGCCCAGACCGTGTATTCACCAAGACCCCTCTGTCCACACCCCGTATTCACCAAGACCCCTCTGTCCACACCGTGTATTCACCAAGACCCCTCTGTCCACACCCCGTATTCACCAAGACCCCTCTGTCCACACCCCGTATTCACCAAGACCACTCTGCCCAGACCGTGTATTCACCAAGACCCCTCTGTCCACACCGTGTATTCACCAAGACCCCTCTGTCCACACCGTGTATTCACCAAGACCCCTCTGTCCACACCCCGTATTCACCAAGACCCCTCTGTCCACACCCCGTATTCACCAAGACCCCTCTGTCCACACCCCGTATTCACCAAGACCCCTCTGTCCACACCGTGTATTCACCCAGACCCCTCTGTCCACACCGTGTATTCACCCAGACCCCTCTGTCCACACCGTGTATTCACCAAGACCCCTCTGTCCACACTGTATTCACCAAGACCCCTCTGCCCACGCCGTGTATTCACCAAGACCCCTCTGCCCAGACCGTGTATTCACCCAGACCCCTCTGTCCACACCGTGTATTCACCAAGACCCCTCTGTCCACACCGTGTATTCACCCAGACCCCTCTGTCCATACCGTGTATTCACCAAGACCCCTCTGTCCACACTGTATTCACCAAGACCCCTCTGTCCACGCCGTGTATTCACCAAGACCCCTCTGTCCACACTGTGTATTCACCAAGACCCCTCTGCCCAGACCGTGTATTCACCAAGACCCCTCTGTCCACACCCCGTATTCACCAAGACCCCTCTGCCCAGACAGTGTATTCACCAAGACCCCTCTGTCCACACCCCGTATTCACCAAGACCCCTCTGTCCACACTGTATTCACCAAGACCCCTCTGTCCACACCCCGTATTCACCCAGACCCCTCTGTCCACACCGTGTATTCACCAAGACCCCTCTGTCCACACCCCGTATTCACCAAGACCCCTCTGTCCACACCGTGTATTCACCAAGACCCCTCTGTCCACACCCCGTATTCACCAAGACCCCTCTGTCCACGCCGTGTATTCACCAAGACCCCTCTGTCCACGCCGTGTATTCACCAAGACCCCTCTGTCCACACTGTATTCACCAAGACCCCTCTGTCCACACCGTGTATTCACCAAGACCCCTCTGTCCACGCCGTGTATTCACCAAGACCCCTCTGCCCAGACCGTGTATTCACCCAGACCCCTCTGTCCACACCGTGTATTCACCAAGACCCCTCTGTCCACACCGTGTATTCACCAAGACCCCTCTGTCCACACCCTGTATTCACCAAGACCCCTCTGTCCACACCGTGTATTCACCAAGACCCCTCTGTCCACACCGTGTATTCACCAAGACCCCTCTGTCCACACCCCGTATTCACCAAGACCCCTCTGTCCACACCGTGTATTCACCAAGACCCCTCTGTCCACACCGTGTATTCACCCAGACCCCTCTGTCCACACCGTGTATTCACCAAGACCCCTCTGTCCACACCCCGTATTCACCAAGACCCCTCTGTCCACACCGTGTATTCACCAAGACCCCTCTGTCCACACCCCGTATTCACCAAGACCCCTCTGTCCACACCGTGTATTCACCAAGACCCCTCTGTCCACACCCCGTATTCACCAAGACCCCTCTGTCCACACCGTGTATTCACCAAGACCCCTCTGTCCACACCCCGTATTCACCAAGACCCCTCTGTCCACACCGTGTATTCACCAAGACCCCTCTGTCCACACCCCGTATTCACCAAGACCCCTCTGTCCACACCGTGTATTCACCAAGACCCCTCTGTCCACACCGTGTATTCACCAAGACCCCTCTGTCCACACCGTGTATTCACCAAGACCCCTCTGTCCACACCGTGTATTCACCAAGACCCCTCTGTCCACACCCCGTATTCACCAAGACCCCTCTGTCCACACCGTGTATTCACCAAGACCCCTCTGTCCCCCCCTTGTATTCACCAAGACCCCTCTGTCCACACCGTGTATTCACCAAGACCCCTCTGTCCACACCGTGTATTCACCAAGACCCCTCTGTCCACACCCCGTATTCACCAAGACCCCTCTGTCCACACCGTGTATTCACCCAGACCCCTCAGTCCACACCGTGTATTCACCAAGACCCCTCTGTCCACACCCTGTATTCACCAAGACCCCTCTGTCCACACCGTGTATTCACCCAGACCCCTCTGTCCACACCGTGTATTCACCAAGACCCCTCTGTCCACACCGTGTATTCACCAAGACCCCTCTGTCCACACCGTGTATTCACCCAGACCCCTCTGTCCACACTGTACTCACCAAGACCCCTCTGTCCACGCCGTGTATTCACCAAGACCCCTCTGTCCACACCGTGTATTCACCAAGACCCCTCTGTCCACACCGTGTATTCACCAAGACCCCTCTGTCCACACCCCGTATTCACCAAGACCCCTCTGTCCACACCCCGTATTCACCAAGACCCCTCTGTCCACACCGTGTATTCACCCAGAGCCCTCTGTCCACACCGTGTATTCACCAAGACCCCTCTGTCCACACTGTATTCACCAAGACCCCTCTGTCCACGCCGTGTATTCACCAAGACCCCTCTGCCCAGACCGTGTATTCACCCAGACCCCTCTGTCCACACCGTGTATTGACCAAGACCCCTCTGTCCACACCATGTATTCACCCAGACCCCTCTGTCCACACCGTGTATTCACCAAGACCCCTCTGTCCACACTGTATTCACCAAGACCCCTCTGTCCACGCCGTGTATTCACCAAGACCCCTCTGTCCACACTGTGTATTCACCAAGACCCCTCTGCCCAGACCGTGTATTCACCAAGACCCCTCTGTCCACACCCCGTATTCACCAAGACCCCTCTGCCCAGACCGTGTATTCACCAAGACCCCTCTGTCCACACCCCGTATTCACCAAGACCCCTCTGTCCACACCGTGTATTCACCAAGACCCCTCTGTCCACACCGCGTATTCACCAAGACCCCTCTGTCCACACCCCGTATTCACCAAGACCACTCTGCCCAGACCGTGTATTCACCAAGACCCCTCTGCCCACACCCCGTATTCACCAAGACCCCTCTGTCCACACCGTGTATTCACCAAGACCCCTCTATCCACACCGTGTATTCACCAAGACCCCTCTGCCCAGACCGTGTATTCACCCAGACCCCTCTGCCCAGACCATGTATTCACCAAGACCCCTCTGCCCAGACCGTGTATTCACCAAGACCTCTCTGTCCACACCCCGTATTCACCAAGACCCCTCTGTCCACACCGTGTATTCACCAAGACCCCTCTGTCCACACCGTGTATTCACCAAGACCCCTCTGTCCACACCGTGTATTCACCAAGACCCCTCTGTCCACACCCCGTATTCACCAAGACCCCTCTGTCCACACCGTGTATTCACCAAGACCCCTCTGTCCACACCATGTATTCACCAAGACCCCTCTGTCCAAACCGTGTATTCACCAAGACCCCTCTGCCCACACCCCGTATTCACCAAGACCCCTCTGTCCACACCGTGTATTCACCAAGACCCCTCTGTCCACACCGTGTATTCACCAAGACCCCTCTGTCCACACCGTGTATTCACCAAGACCCCTCTGTCCACACCGTGTATTCACCAAGACCCCTCTGTCCACACCGTGTATTCACCCAGAACCCTCTGTCCACACCGTGTATTCACCAAGACCCCTCTGTCCACACCGTGTATTCACCAAGACCCCTCTGTCCACACCCCGTATTCACCAAGACCCCTCTGTCCACACCGTGTATTCACCCAGACCCCTCTGTCCATGCCGAGTATTCACCAAGACCCCTCTGTCCACACTGTATTCACCAAGACCCCTCTGTCCACGCCGTGTATTCACCAAGACCCCTCTGTCCACACCGTGTATTCACCCAGACCCCTCTGTCCACACTGTATTCACCAAGACCCCTCTGTCCACACTGTATTCACCAAGACCCCTCTGTCCACACCGTGTATTCACCCAGAACCCTCTGTCCACACCCCGTATTCACCAAGACCCCTCTGTCCACACCGTGTATTCACCAAGACCCCTCTGTCCACGCCGTGTATTCACCAAGACCCCTCTGTCCACACCGTGTATTCACCAAGACCCCTCTGTCCACACCGTGTATTCACCAAGACCCCTCTGTCCACACCGTGTATTCACCAAGACCCCTCTGTCCACACCGTGTATTCACCAAGACCCCTCTGTCCACACCCCGTATTCACCAAGACCCCTCTGTCCACACCCCGTATTCACCAAGACCCCTCTGTCCACACCGTGTATTCACCAAGACCCCTCTGTCCACACCCCGTATTCACCAAGACCCCTCTGCCCAGACCGTGTATTCACCAAGACCCCTCTGTCCACACCCCGTATTCACCCAGACCCCTCTGTCCACACCGTGTATTCACCAAGACCCCTCTGTCCACACCCCGTATTCACCAAGACCCCTCTGTCCACACACCGTATTCACCAAGACCCCTCTGTCCACACCGTGTATTCACCCAGACCCCTCTGTCCACACCGTGTATTCACCAAGACCCCTCTGTCCACACTGTATTCACCAAGACCCCTCTGTCCACGCCGTGTATTCACCAAGACCCCTCTGCCCAGACCGTGTATTCACCCAGACCCCTCTGTCCACACCCCGTATTCACCACGACCCCTCTGTCCACACCGTGTATTCACCCAGACCCCTCTGTCCACACCGTGTATTCACCAAGACCCCTCTGTCCACACTGTATTCACCAAGACCCCTCTGTCCACGCTGTGTATTCACCAAGACCCCTCTGTCCACACTGTGTATTCACCAAGACCCCTCTGCCCAGACCGTGTATTCACCAAGACCCCTCTGTCCACACCCCGTATTCACCAAGACCCCTCTGCCCAGACCGTGTATTCACCAAGACCCCTCTGTCCATACCCCATATTCACCAAGAACCCTCTGTCCACACCGTGTATTCACCAAGACCCCTCTGTCCACACCCCGTATTCACCAAGACCCCTCTGTCCACACCCCGTATTCACCAAGACCACTCTGCCCAGACCGTGTATTCACCAAGACCCCTCTGTCCACACCGTGTATTCACCAAGACCCCTCTGTCCACACCGTGTATTCACCAAGACCCCTCTGTCCACACCCCGTATTCACCAAGACCCCTCTGTCCACACCCCGTATTCACCAAGACCCCTCTGTCCACACCGTGTATTCACCCAGACCCCTCTGTCCACACCGTGTATTCACCAAGACCCCTCTGTCCACACTGTATTCACCAAGACCCCTCTGTCCACGCCGTGTATTCACCAAGACCCCTCTGCCCAGACCGTGTATTCACCCAGACCCCTCTGTCCACACCGTGTATTCACCAAGACCCCTCTGTCCACACCGTGTATTCACCCAGACCCCTCTGTCCACACCGTGTATTCACCAAGACCCCTCTGTCCACACTGTATTCACCAAGACCCCTCTGTCCACGCCGTGTATTCACCAAGACCCCTCTGTCCACACTGTGTATTCACCAAGACCCCTCTGCCCAGACCGTGTATTCACCAAGACCCCTCTGTCCACACCCCGTATTCACCAAGAACCCTCTGCCCAGACCGTGTATTCACCAAGACCCCTCTGTCCACACCCCGTATTCACCAAGACCCCTCTGTCCACACCGTGTATTCACCAAGACCCCTCTGTCCACACCCCGTATTCACCAAGACCCCTCTGTCCACACCCCGTATTCACCAAGACCACTCTGCCCAGACCGTATATTCACCAAGACCCCTCTGCCCACACCCCGTATTCACCAAGACCCCTCTGTCCACACCGTGTATTCACCAAGACCCCTCTGCCCAGATCGTGTATTCACCCAGACCCCTCTGCCCAGACCATGTATTCACCAAGACCCCTCTGTCCACACCGTGTATTCACCAAGACCCCTCTGTCCACACCGTGTATTCACCAAGACCCCTCTGTCCACACCCCGTATTCACCAAGACCCCTCTGTCCACACCGTGTATTCACCAAGACCCCTCTGTCCACACCGTGTATTCACCAAGACCCCTCTGTCCACACCCCGTATTCACCAAGACCCCT
Organism: Carcharodon carcharias; assembly: GCF_017639515.1. NCBI lineage: Eukaryota > Metazoa > Chordata > Chondrichthyes > Lamniformes > Lamnidae > Carcharodon > Carcharodon carcharias. The sequence goes on from NC_054490.1 coordinate 35,908, forward strand.
CTGCCCAGACCGTGTATTCACCAAGACCCCTCTGCCCAGACCGTGTATTCACCAAGACCCCTCTGTCCACACCCCGTATTCACCAAGACCCCTCTGCCCAGACCGTGTATTCACCAAGACACCTCTGTCCACACCCCGTATTCACCAAGACCCCTCTGTCCACACCGTGTATTCACCAAGACCCCTCTGTCCACACCCCGTATTCACCAAGACCCCTCTGCCCACACCGTGTATTCACCCAGACCCCTCTGTCCACACCGTGTATTCACCAAGACCCCTCTGTCCACACTGTATTCACCAAGACCCCTCTGTCCACACCGTGTATTCACCAAGACCCCTCTGTCCACACCCTGTATTCACCAAGACCCCTCTGTCCACACCGTGTATTCACCAAGACCCCTCTGTCCACACCCCGTATTCACCCAGACCCCTCTGTCCACACCGTGTATTCACCAAGACCCCTCTGTCCACACCCCGTATTCACCAAGACCCCTCTGTCCACACCGTGTATTCACCAAGACCCCTCTGTCCACACCGTGTATTCACCAAGACCCCTCTGTCCACACCGTTTATTCACCAAGACCCCTCTGTCCACACCGTGTATTCACCAAGACCCCTCTGTCCACACCCCGTATTCACCCAGACCCCTCTGTCCACACCCCGTATTCACCAAGACCCCTCTGTCCACACCGTGTATTCACCAAGACCCCTCTGTCCACACCCCGTATTCACCAAGACCCCTCTGTCCACACCCCGTATTCACCAAGACCCCTCTGCCCACACCGTGTATTCACCCAGACCCCTCTGTCCACACCGTGTATTCACCAAGACCCCTCTGTCCACACTGTATTCACCAAGACCCCTCTGTCCACACCCCGTATTCACCAAGACCCCTCTGTCCACACCGTGTATTCACCCAGACCCCTCTGTCCACACCGTGTATTCACCAAGACCTCTCTGTCCACACTGTATTCACCAAGACCCCTCTGTCCACGCCGTGTATTCACCAAGACCCCTCTGTCCACACTGTGTATTCACCAAGACCCCTCTGCCCAGACCGTGTATTCACCAAGACCCCTCTGTCCACACCCCGTATTCACCAAGACCCCTCTGCCCAGACCGTGTATTCACCAAGACCCCTCTGTCCACACCCCGTATTCACCAAGACCCCTCTGTCCACACCGTGTATTCACCAAGACCCCTCTGTCCACACCCCGTATTCACCAAGACCCCTCTGTCCACACCCCGTATTCACCAAGACCACTCTGCCCAGACCGTGTATTCACCAAGACCCCTCTGTCCACACCGTGTATTCACCAAGACCCCTCTGTCCACACCGTGTATTCACCAAGACCCCTCTGTCCACACCCCGTATTCACCAAGACCCCTCTGTCCACACCCCGTATTTACCAAGACCCCTCTGTCCACACCGTGTATTCACCCAGACCCCTCTGTCCACACCGTGTATTCACCAAGACCCCTCTGTCCACACTGTATTCACCAAGACCCCTCTGTCCACGCCGTGTATTCACCAAGACCCCTCTGCCCAGACCGTGTATTCACCCAGACCCCTCTGTCCACACCGTGTATTCACCAAGACCCCTCTGTCCACACCCCGTATTCACCAAGACCCCTCTGCCCAGACCGTGTATTCACCAAGACCCCTCTGTCCACACCCCGTATTCACCAAGACCCCTCTGTCCACACTGTATTCACCAAGACCCCTCTGTCCACACCCCGTATTCACCCAGACCCCTCTGTCCACACCGTGTATTCACCAAGACCCCTCTGTCCACACCGTGTATTCACCAAGACCCCTCTGTCCACACCCCGTATTCACCAAGACCCCTCTGCCCAGACCGTGTATTCACCAAGACCCCTCTGCCCAGACCGTGTATTCACCAAGACCCCTCTGTCCACACCCCGTATTCACCAAGACCCCTCTGCCCAGACCGTGTATTCACCAAGACACCTCTGTCCACACCCCGTATTCACCAAGACCCCTCTGTCCACACCGTGTATTCACCAAGACCCCTCTGTCCACACCCCGTATTCACCAAGACCCCTCTGCCCACACCGTGTATTCACCCAGACCCCTCTGTCCACACCGTGTATTCACCAAGACCCCTCTGTCCACACTGTATTCACCAAGACCCCTCTGTCCACACCGTGTATTCACCAAGACCCCTCTGTCCACACCCTGTATTCACCAAGACCCCTCTGTCCACACCGTGTATTCACCAAGACCCCTCTGTCCACACCCCGTATTCACCCAGACCCCTCTGTCCACACCGTGTATTCACCAAGACCCCTCTGTCCACACCCCGTATTCACCAAGACCCCTCTGTCCACACCGTGTATTCACCAAGACCCCTCTGTCCACACCGTGTATTCACCAAGACCCCTCTGTCCACACCGTTTATTCACCAAGACCCCTCTGTCCACACCGTGTATTCACCAAGACCCCTCTGTCCACACCCCGTATTCACCCAGACCCCTCTGTCCACACCCCGTATTCACCAAGACCCCTCTGTCCACACCGTGTATTCACCAAGACCCCTCTGTCCACACCCCGTATTCACCAAGACCCCTCTGTCCACACCCCGTATTCACCAAGACCCCTCTGCCCACACCGTGTATTCACCCAGACCCCTCTGTCCACACCGTGTATTCACCAAGACCCCTCTGTCCACACTGTATTCACCAAGACCCCTCTGTCCACACCCCGTATTCACCAAGACCCCTCTGTCCACACCGTGTATTCACCCAGACCCCTCTGTCCACACCGGGTATTCACCAAGACCTCTCTGTCCACACTGTATTCACCAAGACCCCTCTGTCCACGCCGTGTATTCACCAAGACCCCTCTGTCCACACTGTGTATTCACCAAGACCCCTCTGCCCAGACCGTGTATTCACCAAGACCCCTCTGTCCACACCCCGTATTCACCAAGACCCCTCTGCCCAGACCGTGTATTCACCAAGACCCCTCTGTCCACACCCCGTATTCACCAAGACCCCTCTGTCCACACCGTGTATTCACCAAGACCCCTCTGTCCACACCCCGTATTCACCAAGACCCCTCTGTCCACACCCCGTATTCACCAAGACCACTCTGCCCAGACCGTGTATTCACCAAGACCCCTCTGTCCACACCGTGTATTCACCAAGACCCCTCTGTCCACACCGTGTATTCACCAAGACCCCTCTGTCCACACCCCGTATTCACCAAGACCCCTCTGTCCACACCCCGTATTTACCAAGACCCCTCTGTCCACACCGTGTATTCACCCAGACCCCTCTGTCCACACCGTGTATTCACCAAGACCCCTCTGTCCACACTGTATTCACCAAGACCCCTCTGTCCACGCCGTGTATTCACCAAGACCCCTCTGCCCAGACCGTGTATTCACCCAGACCCCTCTGTCCACACCGTGTATTCACCAAGACCCCTCTGTCCACACCCCGTATTCACCAAGACCCCTCTGCCCAGACCGTGTATTCACCAAGACCCCTCTGTCCACACCCCGTATTCACCAAGACCCCTCTGTCCACACTGTATTCACCAAGACCCCTCTGTCCACACCCCGTATTCACCCAGACCCCTCTGTCCACACCGTGTATTCACCAAGACACCTCTGTCCACACCCCGTATTCACCAAGACCCCTCTGTCCACACCGTGTATTCACCAAGACCCCTCTGTCCACACCCCGTATTCACCAAGACCCCTCTGTCCACGCCGTGTATTCACCAAGACCCCTCTGTCCACGCCGTGTATTCACCAAGACCCCTCTGTCCACACTGTATTCACCAAGACCCCTCTGTCCACACCGTGTATTCACCAAGACCCCTCTGTCCACACCGTGTATTCACCAAGACCCCTCTGCCCAGACCGTGTATTCACCAAGACCCCTCTGTCCACACCGTGTATTCACCAAGACCCCTCTGTCCACACCGTGTATTCACCAAGACCCCTCTGTCCACACCCTGTATTCACCAAGACCCCTCTGTCCACACCGTGTATTCACCAAGACCCCTCTGTCCACACTGTGTATTCACCAAGACCCCTCTGTCCACACCCCGTATTCACCAAGACCCCTCTGTCCACACCGTGTATTCACCAAGACCCCTCTGTCCACACCGTGTATTCACCAAGACCCCTCTGTCCACACCGTGTATTCACCAAGACCCCTCTGTCCACACCCCGTATTCACCAAGACCCCTCTGTCCACACCGTGTATTCACCAAGACCCCTCTGTCCACACCCCGTATTCACCAAGACCCCTCTGTCCACACCGTGTATTCACCAAGACCCCTCTGTCCACACCCCGTATTCACCAAGACCCCTCTGTCCACACCGTGTATTCACCAAGACCCCTCTGTCCACACCCCGTATTCACCAAGACCCCTCTGTCCACACCGTGTATTCACCAAGACCCCTCTGTCCACACCGTGTATTCACCAAGACCCCTCTGTCCACACCGTGTATTCACCAAGACCCCTCTGTCCACACCCCGTATTCACCCAGACCCCTCTGTCCACACCCCGTATTCACCAAGACCCCTCTGTCCACACCGTGTATTCACCAAGACCCCTCTGTCCACACCGTGTATTCACCAAGACCCCTCTGTCCACACCCCGTATTCACCAAGACCCCTCTGTCCACACCGTGTATTCACCAAGACCCCTCTGTCCCCCCCTTGTATTCACCAAGACCCCTCTGTCCACACCGTGTATTCACCCAGACCCCTCTGTCCACAACGTGTATTCACCAAGACCCCTCTGTCCACACCCCGTATTCACCAAGACCCCTCTGTCCACACCGTGTATTCACCCAGACCCCTCTGTCCACACCGTGTATTCACCAAGACCCCTCTGTCCACACCCTGTATTCACCAAGACCCCTCTGTCCACACCGTGTATTCACCCAGACCCCTCTGTCCACACCGTGTATTCACCAAGACCCCTCTGTCCACACCGTGTATTCACCAAGACCCCTCTGTCCACACCGTGTATTCACCCAGACCCCTCTGTCCACACTGTACTCACCAAGACCCCTCTGTCCACGCCGTGTATTCACCAAGACCCGTCTGTCCACACCGTGTATTCACCAAGACCCCTCTGTCCACACCGTGTATTCACCAAGACCCCTCTGTCCACACCCCGTATTCACCAAGACCCCTCTGTCCACACCCCGTATTCACCAAGACCCCTCTGTCCACACCGTGTATTCACCCAGACCCCTCTGTCCACACCGTGTATTCACCAAGACCCCTCTGTCCACACTGTATTCACCAAGACCCCTCTGTCCACGCCGTGTATTCACCAAGACCCCTCTGCCCAGACCGTGTATTCACCCAGACCCCTCTGTCCACACCGTGTATTCACCAAGACCCCTCTGTCCACACCGTGTATTCACGCAGACCCCTCTGTCCACACCGTGTATTCACCAAGACCCCTCTGTCCACACTGTATTCACCAAGACCCCTCTGTCCACGCCGTGTATTCACCAAGACCCCTCTGTCCACACTGTGTATTCACCAAGACCCCTCTGCCCAGACCGTGTATTCACCAAGACCCCTCTGTCCACACCCCGTATTCACCAAGACCCCTCTGCCCAGACCGTGTATTCACCAAGACCCCTCTGTCCACACCCCGTATTCACCAAGACCCCTCTGTCCACACCGTGTATTCACCAAGACCCCTCTGTCCACACCCCGTATTCACCAAGACCCCTCTGTCCACACCCCGTATTCACCAAGACCACTCTGCCCAGACCGTGTATTCACCAAGACCCCTCTGCCCACACCCCGTATTCACCAAGACCCCTCTGTCCACACCGTGTATTCACCAAGACCCCTCTATCCACACCGTGTATTCACCAAGACCCCTCTGCCCAGACCGTGTATTCACCCAGACCCCTCTGCCCAGACCATGTATTCACCAAGACCCCTCTGCCCAGACCGTGTATTCACCAAGACCTCTCTGTCCACACCCCGTATTCACCAAGACCCCTCTGTCCACACCGTGTATTCACCAAGACCCCTCTGTCCACACCCCGTATTCACCAAGACCCCTCTGTCCACACCGTGTATTCACCAAGACCCCTCTGTCCACACCCCGTATTCACCAAGACCCCTCTGTCCACACCGTGTATTCACCAAGACCCCTCTGTCCACACCGTGTATTCACCAAGACCCCTCTGTCCACACCGTGTATTCACCAAGACCCCTCTGTCCACACCGTGTATTCACCAAGACCCCTCTGCCCACACCCCGTATTCACCAAGACCCCTCTGTCCACACCGTGTATTCACCAAGACCCCTCTGTCCACACCGTGTATTCACCAAGACCCCTCTGTCCACACCGTGTATTCACCAAGACCCCTCTGTCCACACCGTGTATTCACCAAGACCCCTCTGTCCACACCGTGTATTCACCCAGACCCCTCTGTCCACACCGTGTATTCACCAAGACCCCTCTGTCCACACCCCGTATTCACCAAGACCCCTCTGTCCACACCGTGTATTCACCAAGACCCCTCTGTCCACACCCCGTATTCACCAAGACCCCTCTGTCCACACCGTGTATTCACCCAGACCCCTCTGTCCACGCCGTGTATTCACCAAGACCCCTCTGTCCACACTGTATTCACCAAGACCCCTCTGTCCACGCCGTGTATTCACCAAGACCCCTCTGTCCACACCGTGTATTCACCCAGACCCCTCTGTCCACACTGTATTCACCAAGACCCCTCTGTCCACACCGTGTATTCACCAAGACCCCTCTGTCCACACCCCGTATTCACCAAGAACCCTCTGTCCACACCGTGTATTCACCAAGACCCCTCTGTCCACGCCGTGTATTCACCAAGAACCCTCTGTCCACACCGTGTATTCACCAAGACCCCTCTGTCCACACCCCGTATTCACCAAGACCCCTCTGTCCACACCGTGTATTCACCAAGACCCCTCTGTCCACACCGTGTATTCACCAAGACCCCTCTGTCCACACCCCGTATTCACCAAGACCCCTCTGTCCACACCCCGTATTCACCAAGACCCCTCTGTCTACACCGTGTATTCACCAAGACCCCTCTGTCCACACCCCGTATTCACCAAGACCCCTCTGCCCAGACCGTGTATTCACCAAGACCCCTCTGTCCACACCCCGTATTCACCCAGACCCCTCTGTCCACACCGTGTATTCACCAAGACCCCTCTGTCCACACCCCGTATTCACCAAGACCCCTCTGTCCACACCCCGTATTCACCAAGACCCCTCTGTCCACACCATGTATTCACCCAGACCCCTCTGTCCACACCGTGTATTCACCAAGACCCCTCTGTCCACACTGTATTCACCAAGACCCCTCTGTCCACGCGGTGTATTCACCAAGACCCCTCTGTCCACACTGTGTATTCACCAAGACCCCTCTGCCCAGACCGTGTATTCACCAAGACCCCTCTGTCCACACCCCGTATTCACCAAGACCCCTCTGCCCAGACCGTGTATTCACCAAGACCCCTCTGTCCATACCCCATATTCACCAAGACCCCTCTGTCCACACCGTGTATTCACCAAGACCCCTCTGTCCACACCCCGTATTCACCAAGACCCCTCTGTCCACACCCCGTATTCACCAAGACCACTCTGCCCAGACCGTGTATTCACCAAGACCCCTCTGTCCACACCGTGTATTCACCAAGACCCCTCTGTCCACACCCCGTATTCACCAAGACCCCTCTGTCCACACCCCGTATTCACCAAGACCCCTCTGCCCACACCGTGTATTCACCCAGACCCCTCTGTCCACACCGTGTATTCACCAAGACCCCTCTGTCCACACTGTATTCACCAAGACCCCTCTGTCCACACCCCGTATTCACCAAGACCCCTGTGTCCACACCGTGTATTCACCCAGACCCCTCTGTCCACACCGTGTATTCACCAAGACCCCTCTGTCCACACTGTATTCACCAAGACCCCTCTGTCCACACTGTATTCACCAAGACCCCTCTGTCCACGCCGTGTATTCACCAAGACCCCTCTGTCCACACTGTGTATTCACGAAGACCCCTCTGCCCAGACCGTGTATTCACCAAGACCCCTCTGTCCACACCGTGTATTCACCCAGACCCCTCTGTCCACACTGTATTCACCAAGACCCCTCTGTCCACACCGTGTATTCACCAAGACCACTCTGTCCACACCCCGTATTCACCAAGACCCCTCTGTCCACACCGTGTATTCACCAAGACCCCTCTGTCCACGCCGTGTATTCACCAAGACCCCTCTGCCCAGACCGTGTATTCACCCAGACCCCTCTGTCCACACCGTGTATTCACCAAGACCCCTCTGTCCACACCGTGTATTCACCCAGACCCCTCTGTCCACACCGTGTATTCACCAAGACCCCTCTGTCCACACTGTATTCACCAAGACCCCTCTGTCCACGCCGTGTATTCACCAAGACCCCTCTGTCCACACTGTGTATTCACCAAGACCCCTCTGCCCAGACCGTGTATTCACCAAGACCCCTCTGTCCACACCCCGTATTCACCAAGACCCCTCTGCCCAGACCGTGTATTCACCAAGACCCCTCTGTCCACACCCCGTATTCACCAAGACCCCTCTGTCCACACCGTGTATTCACCAAGACCCCTCTCTCCACACCCCGTATTCACCAAGACCCCTCTGTCCACACCCCGTATTCACCAAGACCACTCTGCCCAGACCGTGTATTCACCAAGACCCCTCTGCCCACACCCCGTATTCACCAAGACCCCTCTGTCCACACCGTGTATTCACCAAGACCCCTCTATCCACACCGTGTATTCACCAAGACCCCTCTGCCCAGACCGTGTATTCACCCAGACCCCTCTGCCCAGACCATGTATTCACCAAGACCCCTCTGCCCAGACCGTGTATTCACCAAGACCCCTCTGTCCACACCGTGTATTCACCAAGACCCCTCTGTCCACACCCTGTATTCACCAAGACCCCTCTGTCCACACCGTGTATTCACCAAGACCCCGCTGTCCACACCCTGTATTCACCAAGACCCCTCTGTCCACACCGTGTATTCACCAAGACCCCTCTGTCCACACTGTGTATTCACCAAGACCCCTCTGTCCACACCCCGTATTCACCAAGACCCCTCTGTCCACACCGTGTATTCACCAAGACCCCTCTGTCCACACCGTGTATTCACCCAGACCCCTCTGTCCACACCGTGTATTCACCAAGACCCCTCTGTCCACACCCCGTATTCACCAAGACCCCTCTGTCCACACCCCGTATTCACCAAGACCCCTCTGTCTACACCGTGTATTCACCAAGACCCCTCTGTCCACACCCCGTATTCACCAAGACCCCTCTGCCCAGACCGTGTATTCACCAAGACCCCTCTGTCCACACCCCGTATTCACCCAGACCCCTCTGTCCACACCGTGTATTCACCAAGACCCCTCTGTCCACACCCCGTATTCACCAAGACCCCTCTGTCCACACCCCGTATTCACCAAGACCCCTCTGTCCACACCGTGTATTCACCCAGACCCCTCTGTCCACACCGTGTATTCACCAAGACCCCTCTGTCCACACTGTATTCACCAAGACCCCTCTGTCCACGCCGTGTATTCACCAAGACCCCTCTGTCCACACTGTGTATTCACCAAGACCCCTCTGCCCAGACCGTGTATTCACCAAGACCCCTCTGTCCACACCCCGTATTCACCAAGACCCCTCTGCCCAGACCGTGTATTCACCAAGACCCCTCTGTCCATACCCCATATTCACCAAGACCCCTCTGTCCACACCGTGTATTCACCAAGACCCCTCTGTCCACACCCCGTATTCACCAAGACCCCTCTGTCCACACCCCGTATTCACCAAGACCACTCTGCCCAGACCGTGTATTCACCAAGACCCCTCTGTCCACACCGTGTATTCACCAAGACCCCTCTGTCCACACCGTGTATTCACCAAGACCCCTCTGTCCACACCCCGTATTCACCAAGACCCCTCTGTCCACACCCCGTATTCACCAAGACCCCTCTGTCCACACCGTGTATTCACCCAGACCCCTCTGTCCACACCGTGTATTCACCAAGACCCCTCTGTCCACACTGTATTCACCAAGACCCCTCTGTCCACGCCGTGTATTCACCAAGACCCCGCTGCCCAGACCGTGTATTCACCCAGACCCCTCTGTCTACACCGTGTATTCACCAAGACCCCTCTGTCCACACCCCGTATTCACCAAGACCCCTCTGCCCAGACCGTGTATTCACCAAGACCCCTCTGTCCACACACCGTATTCACCAAGACCCCTCTGTCCACACTGTATTCACCAAGACCCCTCTGTCCACACCCCGTATTCACCCAGACCCCTCTGTCCACACCGTGTATTCACCAAGACACCTCTGTCCACACCCCGTATTCACCAAGACCCCTCTGTCCACACCGTGTATTCACCAAGACCCCTCTGTCCACACCCCGTATTCACCAAGACCCCTCTGTCCACGCCGTGTATTCACCAAGACCCCTCTGTCCACGCCGTGTATTCACCAAGACCCCTCTGTCCACACTGTATTCACCAAGACCCCTCTGTCCACACCGTGTATTCACCAAGACCCCTCTGTCCACGCCGTGTATTCACCAAGACCCCTCTGCCCAGACCGTGTATTCACCAAGACCCCTCTGTCCACACCGTGTATTCACCAAGACCCCTCTGTCCACACCGTGTATTCACCAAGACCCCTCTGTCCACACCCTGTATTCACCAAGACCCCTCTGTCCACACCGTGTATTCACCAAGACCCCTCTGTCCACACTGTGTATTCACCAAGACCCCTCTGTCCACACCCCTTATTCACCAAGACCCCTCTGTCCACACCGTGTATTCACCAAGACCCCTCTGTCCACACCGTGTATTCACCCAGACCCCTCTGTCCACACCGTGTATTCACCAAGACCCCTCTGTCCACACCCCGTATTCACCAAGACCCCTCTGTCCACACCGTGTATTCACCAAGACCCCTCTGTCCACACCCCGTATTCACCAAGACCCCTCTGTCCACACCGTGTATTCACCAAGACCCCTCTGTCCACACCCCGTATTCACCAAGACCCCTCTGTCCACACCGTGTATTCACCAAGACCCCTCTGTCCACACCCCGTATTCACCAAGACCCCTCTGTCCACACCGTGTATTCACCAAGACCCCTCTGTCCACACCGTGTATTCACCAAGACCCCTCTGTCCACACCGTGTATTCACCAAGACCCCTCTGTCCACACCCCGTATTCACCCAGACCACTCTGTCCACACCCCGTATTCACCAAGACACCTCTGTCCACACCGTGTATTCACCAAGACCCCTCTGTCCACACCGTGTATTCACCAAGACCCCTCTGTCCACACCCCGTATTCACCAAGACCCCTCTGTCCACACCGTGTATTCACCAAGACCCCTCTGTCCCCCCCTTGTATTCACCAAGACCCCTCTGTCCACACCGTGTATTCACCCAGACCCCTCTGTCCACACCGTGTATTCACCAAGACCCATCTGTCCACACCCCGTATTCACCAAGACCCCTCTGTCCACACCGTGTATTCACCCAGACCCCTCTGTCCACACCGTGTATTCACCAAGACCCCTCTGTCCACACCCTGTATTCACCAAGACCCCTCTGTCCACACCGTGTATTCACCCAGACCCCTCTGTCCACACCGTGTATTCACCAAGACCCCTCTGTCCACACCGTGTATTCACCAAGACCCCTCTGTCCACACCGTGTATTCACCCAGACCCCTCTGTCCACACTGTACTCACCAAGACCCCTCTGTCCACGCCGTGTATTCACCAAGACCCCTCTGTCCACACCGTGTATTCACCAAGACCCCTCTGTCCACACCGTGTATTCACCAAGACCCCTCTGTCCACACCCCGTATTCACCAAGACCCCTCTGTCCACACCCCGTATTCACCAAGACCCCTCTGTCCACACCGTGTATTCACCCAGACCCCTCTGTCCACACCGTGTATTCACCAAGACCCCTCTGTCCACACTGTATTCACCAAGACCCCTCTGTCCACGACGTGTATTCACCAAGACCCCTCTGCCCAGACCGTGTATTCACCCAGACCCCTCTGTCCACACCGTGTATTCACCAAGACCCCTCTGTCCACACCGTGTATTCACCCAGACCCCTCTGTCCACACCGTGTATTCACCAAGACCCCTCTGTCCACACTGTATTCACCAAGACCCCTCTGTCCACGCCGTGTATTCACCAAGACCCCTCTGCCCAGACCGTGTATTCACCAAGACCCCTCTGTCCACACCCCGTATTCACCAAGACCCCTCTGCCCAGACCGTGTATTCACCAAGACCCCTCTGTCCACACCCCGTATTCACCAAGACCCCTCTGTCCACACCGTGTATTCACCAAGACCCCTCTGTCCACACCCCGTATTCACCAAGACCCCTCTGTCCACACCCCGTATTCACCAAGACCACTCTGCCCAGACCGTGTATTCACCAAGACCCCTCTGCCCACACCCCGTATTCACCAAGACCCCTCTGTCCACACCGTGTATTCACCAAGACCCCTCTATCCACACCGTGTATTCACCAAGACCCCTCTGCCCAGACCGTGTATTCACCCAGACCCCTCTGCCCAGACCATGTATTCACCAAGACCCCTCTGCCCAGACCGTGTATTCACCAAGACCTCTCTGTCCACACCCCGTATTCACCAAGACCCCTCTGTCCACACCGTGTATTCACCAAGACCCCTCTGTCCACACCCCGTATTCACCAAGACCCCTCTGTCCACACCGTGTATTCACCAAGACCCCTCTGTCCACACCCCGTATTCACCAAGACCCCTCTGTCCACACCGTGTATTCACCAAGACCCCTCTGTCCACACCGTGTATTCACCAAGACCCCTCTGTCCACACCGTGTATTCACCAAGACCCCTCTGCCCACACCCCGTATTCACCAAGACCCCTCTGTCCACACCGTGTATTCACCAAGACCCCTCTGTCCACACCGTGTATTCACCAAGACCCCTCTGTCCACACCGTGTATTCACCCAGACCCCTCTGTCCACACCGTGTATTCACCAAGACCCCTCTGTCCACATCCCGTATTCACCAAGACCCCTCTGTCCACACCGTGTATTCACCAAGACCCCTCTGTCCACACCCTGTATTCACCAAGACCCCTCTGTCCACACCGTGTATTCACCCAGACCCCTCTGTCCACGCCGTGTATTCACCAAGACCCCTCTGTCCACACTGTATTCACCAAGACCCCTCTGTCCACGCCGTGTATTCACCAAGACCCCTCTGTCCACACCGTGTATTCACCCAGACCCCTCTGTCCACACCGTGTATTCACCAAGACCCCTCTGTCCACACCCCGTATTCACCAAGACCCCTCTGTCCACACCGTGTATTCACCAAGACCCCTCTGTCCACACCCCGTATTCACCAAGACCCCTCTGTCCACACCGTGTATTCACCCAGACCCCTCTGTCCACGCCGTGTATTCACCAAGACCCCTCTGTCCACACTGTATTCACCAAGACCCCTCTGTCCACGCCGTGTATTCACCAAGACCCCTCTGTCCACACCGTGTATTCACCCAGACCCCTCTGTCCACACCGTGTATTCACCAAGACCCCTCTGTCCACACCCCGTATTCACCAAGACCCCTCTGTCCACACCGTGTATTCACCAAGACCCCTCTGTCCACGCCGTGTATTCACCAAAACCCCTCTGTCCACACCGTGTATTCACCAAGACCCCTCTGTCCACACCGTGTATTCACCAAGACCCCTCTGTCCACACCGTGTATTCACCAAGACCCCTCTGTCCACACCGTGTATTCACCAAGACCCCTCTGTCCACACCCCGTATTCACCAAGACCCCTCTGTCCACACCCCGTATTCACCAAGACCCCTCTGTCTACACCGTGTATTCACCAAGACCCCTCTGTCCACACCCCGTATTCACCAAGACCCCTCTGCCCAGACCGTGTATTCACCAAGACCCCTCTGTCCACACCCCGTATTCACCCAGACCCCTCTGTCCACACCGTGTATTCACCAAGACCCCTCTGTCCACACCCCGTATTCACCAAGACCCCTCTGTCCACACCCAGTATTCACCAAGACCCCTCTGTCCACACCGTGTATTCACCCAGACCCCTCTGTCCACACCGTGTATTCACCAAGACCCCTCTGTCCACACTGTATTCACCAAGACCCCTCTATCCACGCCGTGTATTCACCAAGACCCCTCTGCACAGACCGTGTATTCACCCAGACCCCTCTGTCCACACCCCGTATTCACCAAGACCCCTCTGTCCACACCGTGTATTCACCCAGACCCCTCTGTCCACACCGTGTATTCACCAAGACCCCTCTGTCCACACTGTATTCACCAAGACCCCTCTGTCCACACCGTGTATTCACCAAGACCCCTCTGTCCACACTGTGTATTCACCAAGACCCCTCTGCCCAGACCGTGTATTCACCAAGACCCCTCTGTCCACACCCCGTATTCACAAAGACCCCTCTGCCCAGACCGTGTATTCACCAAGACCCCTCTGCCCATACCCCATATTCACCAAGACCCCTCTGTCCACACCGTGTATTCACCAAGACCCCTCTGTCCACACCCCGTATTCACCAAGACCCCTCTGTCCACACCGTGTATTCACCAAGACCCCTCTGTCCACGCCGTGTATTCACCAAGACCCCTCTGTCCACACTGTATTCACCAAGACCCCTCTGTCCACACCGTGTATTCACCAAGACCCCTCTGTCCACGCCGTGTATTCACCAAGACCCCTCTGCCCAGACCGTGTATTCACCAAGACCCCTCTGTCCACACCGTGTATTCACCAAGACCCCTCTGTCCACACCGTGTATTCACCAAGACCCCTCTGTCCACACCCTGTATTCACCAAGACCCCTCTGTCCACACCGTGTATTCACCAAGACCCCTCTGTCCACACTGTGTATTCACCAAGACCCCTCTGTCCACACCCCTTATTCACCAAGACCCCTCTGTCCACACCGTGTATTCACCAAGACCCCTCTGTCCACACCGTGTATTCACCCAGACCCCTCTGTCCACACCGTGTATTCACCAAGACCCCTCTGTCCACACCCCGTATTCACCAAGACCCCTCTGTCCACACCGTGTATTCACCAAGACCCCTCTGTCCACACCCCGTATTCACCAAGACCCCTCTGTCCACACCGTGTATTCACCAAGACCCCTCTGTCCACACCCCGTATTCACCAAGACCCCTCTGTCCACACCGTGTATTCACCAAGACCCCTCTGTCCACACCCCGTATTCACCAAGACCCCTCTGTCCACACCGTGTATTCACCAAGACCCCTCTGTCCACACCGTGTATTCACCAAGACCCCTCTGTCCACACCGTGTATTCACCAAGACCACTCTGTCCACACCCCGTATTCACCCAGACCCCTCTGTCCACACCCCGTATTCACCAAGACACCTCTGTCCACACCGTGTATTCACCAAGACCCCTCTGTCCACACCGTGTATTCACCAAGACCCCTCTGTCCACACCCCGTATTCACCAAGACCCCTCTGTCCACACCGTGTATTCACCAAGACCCCTCTGTCCCCCCCTTGTATTCACCAAGACCCCTCTGTCCACACCGTGTATTCACCCAGACCCCTCTGTCCACAGCGTGTATTCACCAAGACCCATCTGTCCACACCCCGTATTCACCAAGACCCCTCTGTCCACACCGTGTATTCACCCAGACCCCTCTGTCCACACCGTGTATTCACCAAGACACCTCTGTCCACACCCTGTATTCACCAAGACCCCTCTGTCCACACCGTGTATTCACCCAGACCCCTCTGTCCACACCGTGTATTCACCAAGACCCCTCTGTCCACACCGTGTATTCACCAAGACCCCTCTGTCCACACCGTGTATTCACCCAGACCCCTCTGTCCACACTGTACTCACCAAGACCCCTCTGTCCACGCCGTGTATTCACCAAGACCCCTCTGTCCACACCGTGTATTCACCAAGACCCCTCTGTCCACACCGTGTATTCACCAAGACCCCTCTGTCCACACCCCGTATTCACCAAGACCCCTCTGTCCACACCCCGTATTCACCAAGACCCCTCTGTCCACACCGTGTATTCACCCAGACCCCTCTGTCCACACCGTGTATTCACCAAGACCCCTCTGTCCACACTGTATTCACCAAGACCCCTCTGTCCACGACGTGTATGCACCAAGACCCCTCTGCCCAGACCGTGTATTCACCCAGACCCCTCTGTCCACACCGTGTATTCACCAAGACCCCTCTGTCCACACCGTGTATTCACCCAGACCCCTCTGTCCACACCGTGTATTCACCAAGACCCCTCTGTCCACACTGTATTCACCAAGACCCCTCTGTCCACGCCGTGTATTCACCAAGACCCCTCTGTCCACACTGTGTATTCACCAAGACCCCTCTGCCCAGACCGTGTATTCACCAAGACCCCTCTGTCCACACCCCGTATTCACCAAGACCCCTCTGCCCAGACCGTGTATTCACCAAGACCCCTCTGTCCACACCCCGTATTCACCAAGACCCCTCTGTCCACACCGTGTATTCACCAAGACCCCTCTGTCCACACCCCGTATTCACCAAGACCCCTCTGTCCACACCCCGTATTCACCAAGACCACTCTGCCCAGACCGTGTATTCACCAAGACCCCTCTGCCCACACCCCGTATTCACCAAGACCCCTCTGTCCACACCGTGTATTCACCAAGACCCCTCTATCCACACCGTGTATTCACCAAGACCCCTCTGCCCAGACCGTGTATTCACCCAGACCCCTCTGCCCAGACCATGTATTCACCAAGACCCCTCTGCCCAGACCGTGTATTCACCAAGACCTCTCTGTCCACACCCCGTATTCACCAAGACCCCTCTGTCCACACCGTGTATTCACCAAGACCCCTCTGTCCACACCCCGTATTCACCAAGACCCCTCTGTCCACACCGTGTATTCACCAAGACCCCTCTGTCCACACCCCGTATTCACCAAGACCCCTCTGTCCACACCGTGTATTCACCAAGACCCCTCTGTCCACACCGTGTATTCACCAAGACCCCTCTGTCCACACCGTGTATTCACCAAGACCCCTCTGCCCACACCCCGTATTCACCAAGACCCCTCTGTCCACACCGTGTATTCACCAAGACCCCTCTGTCCACACCGTGTATTCACCAAGACCCCTCTGTCCACACCGTGTATTCACCCAGACCCCTCTGTCCACACCGTGTATTCACCAAGACCCCTCTGTCCACACCCCGTATTCACCAAGACCCCTCTGTCCACACCGTGTATTCACCAAGACCCCTCTGTCCACACCCCGTATTCACCAAGACCCCTCTGTCCACACCGAGTATTCACCCAGACCCCTCTGTCCACGCCGTGTATTCACCAAGACCCCTCTGTCCACACTGTATTCACCAAGACCCCTCTGTCCACGCCGTGTATTCACCAAGACCCCTCTGTCCACACCGTGTATTCACCCAGACCCCTCTGTCCACACCGTGTATTCACCAAGACCCCTCTGTCCACACCCCGTATTCACCAAGACCCCTCTGTCCACACCGTGTATTCACCAAGACCCCTCTGTCCACACCCCGTATTCACCAAGACCCCTCTGTCCACACCGTGTATTCACCCAGACCCCTCTGTCCACGCCGTGTATTCACCAAGACCCCTCTGTCCACACTGTATTCACCAAGACCCCTCTGTCCACGCCGTGTATTCACCAAGACCCCTCTGTCCACACCGTGTATTCACCCAGACCCCTCTGTCCACACCGTGTATTCACCAAGACCCCTCTGTCCACACCCCGTATTCACCAAGACCCCTCTGTCCACACCGTGTATTCACCAAGACCCCTCTGTCCACGCCGTGTATTCACCAAAACCCCTCTGTCCACACCGTGTATTCACCAAGACCCCTCTGTCCACAAAGTGTATTCACCAAGACCCCTCTGTTCACACCGTGTATTCACCAAGACCCCTCTGTCCACACCGTGTATTCACCAAGACCCCTCTGTCCACACCCCGTATTCACCAAGACCCCTCTGTCCACACCCCGTATTCACCAAGACCCCTCTGTCTACACCGTGTATTCACCAAGACCCCTCTGTCCACACGCCGTATTCACCAAGACCCCTCTGCCCAGACCGTGTATTCACCAAGACCCCTCTGTCCACACCCAGTATTCACCCAGACCCCTCTGTCCACACCGTGTATTCACCAAGACCCCTCTGTCCACACCCCGTATTCACCAAGACCCCTCTGTCCACACCCCGTATTCACCAAGACCCCTCTGTCCACACCGTGTATTCACCCAGACCCCTCTGTCCACACCGTGTATTCACCAAGACCCCTCTGTCCACACTGTATTCACCAAGACCCCTCTATCCACGCCGTGTATTCACCAAGACCCCTCTGCACAGACCGTGTATTCACCCAGACCCCTCTGTCCACACCCCGTATTCACCACGACCCCTCTGTCCACACCGTGTATTCACCCAGACCCCTCTGTCCACACCGTGTATTCACCAAGACCCCTCTGTCCACACTGTATTCACCAAGACCCCTCTGTCCACACCGTGTATTCACCAAGACCCCTCTGTCCACACTGTGTATTCACCAAGACCCCTCTGCCCAGACCGTGTATTCACCAAGACCCCTCTGTCCACACCCCGTATTCACCAAGACCCCTCTGCCCAGACCGTGTATTCACCAAGACCCCTCTGTCCATACCCCATATTCACCAAGACCCCTCTGTCCACACCGTGTATTCACCAAGACCCCTCTGTCCACACCCCGTATTCACCAAGACCCCTCTGTCCACACCCCGTATTCACCAAGACCACTCTGCCCAGACGGTGTATTCACCAAGACCCCTCTGTCCACACCGTGTATTCACCAAGACCCCTCTGTCCACACCGTGTATTCACCAAGACCCCTCTGTCCACACCCCGTATTCACCAAGACCCCTCTGTCCACACCCCGTATTCACCAAGACCCCTCTGTCCACACCCCGTATTCACCAAGACCCCTCTGTCCACACCGTGTATTCACCCAGACCCCTCTATCCACACCGTGTATTCACCAAGACCCCTCTGTCCACACTGTATTCACCAAGACCCCTCTGTCCACGCCGTGTATTCACCAAGACCCCGCTGCCCAGACCGTGTATTCACCCAGACCCCTCTGTCCACACCGTGTATTCACCAAGACCCCTCTGTCCACACCGTGTATTCACCCAGACCCCTCTGTCCACACCGTGTATTCACCAAGACCCCTCTGTCCACACTGTATTCACCAAGACCCCTCTGTCCACGCCGTGTATTCACCAAGACCCCTCTGTTCACACTGTGTATTCACCAAGACCCCTCTGTCCACACCGTGTATTCACCCAGACCCCTCTGTCCACGCCGTGTATTCACCAAGACCCCTCTGTCCACACTGTATTCACCAAGACCCCTCTGTCCACGCCGTGTATTCACCAAGACCCCTCTGTCCACACCGTGTATTCACCCAGACCCCTCTGTCCACACCGTGTATTCACCAAGACCCCTCTGTCCACACCCCGTATTCACCAAGACCCCTCTGTCCACACCGTGTATTCACCAAGACCCCTCTGTCCACGCCGTGTATTCACCAAAACCCCTCTGTCCACACCGTGTATTCACCAAGACCCCTCTGTCCACACCGTGTATTCACCAAGACCCCTCTGTCCACACCGTGTATTCACCAAGACCCCTCTGTCCACACCGTGTATTCACCAAGACCCCTCTGTCCACACCCCGTATTCACCAAGACCCCTCTGTCCACACCCCGTATTCACCAAGACCCCTCTGTCTACACCGTGTATTCACCAAGACCCCTCTGTCCACACCCCGTATTCACCAAGACCCCTCTGCCCAGACCGTGTATTCACCAAGACCCCTCTGTCCACACCCCGTATTCACCCAGACCCCTCTGTCCACACCGTGTATTCACCAAGACCCCTCTGTCCACACCCCGTATTCACCAAGACCCCTCTGTCCACACCCCGTATTCACCAAGACCCCTCTGTCCACACCGTGTATTCACCCAGACCCCTCTGTCCACACCGTGTATTCACCAAGACCCCTCTGTCCACACTGTATTCACCAAGACCCCTCTATCCACGCCGTGTATTCACCAAGACCCCTCTGCACAGACCGTGTATTCACCCAGACCCCTCTGTCCACACCCCGTATTCACCACGACCCCTCTGTCCACACCGTGTATTCACCCAGACCCCTCTGTCCACACCGTGTATTCACCAAGACCCCTCTGTCCACACTGTATTCACCAAGACCCCTCTGTCCACACCGTGTATTCACCAAGACCCCTCTGTCCACACTGTGTATTCACCAAGACCCCTCTGCCCAGACCGTGTATTCACCAAGACCCCTCTGTCCACACCCCGTATTCACAAAGACCCCTCTGCCCAGACTGTGTATTCACCAAGACCCCTCTGTCCATACCCCATATTCACCAAGACCCCTCTGTCCACACCGTGTATTCACCAAGACCCCTCTGTCCACACCCCGTATTCACCAAGACCCCTCTGTCCACACCGTGTATTCACCAAGACCCCTCTGTCCACGCCGTGTATTCACCAAGACCCCTCTGTCCACACTGTATTCACCAAGACCCCTCTGTCCACACCGTGTATTCACCAAGACCCCTCTGTCCACGCCGTGTATTCACCAAGACCCCTCTGCCCAGACCGTGTATTCACCAAGACCCCACTGTCCACACCGTGTATTCACCAAGACCCCTCTGTCCACACCGTGTATTCACCAAGACCCCTCTGTCCACACCCTGTATTCACCAAGACCCCTCTGTCCACACCGTGTATTCACCAAGACCCCTCTGTCCACACTGTGTATTCACCAAGACCCCTCTGTCCACACCCCTTATTCACCAAGACCCCTCTGTCCACACCGTGTATTCACCAAGACCCCTCTGTCCACACGTGTATTCACCAAGACCCCTCTGTCCACACCGTGTATTCACCAAGACCCCTCTGTCCACACCCGTATTCACCAAGACCCCTCTGTCCACACCGTGTATTCACCAAGACCCCTCTGTCCACACCCCGTATTCACCAAGACCCCTCTGTCCACACCGTGTATTCACCAAGACCCCTCTGTCCACACCCATATTCACCAAGACCCCTCTGTCCACACCGTGTATTCACCAAGACCCCTCTGTCCACACCCCGTATTCACCAAGACCCCTCTGTCCACACCGTGTATTCACCAAGACCCCTCTGTCCACACCGTGTATTCACCAAGACCCCTCTGTCCACACCGTGTATTCACCAAGACCCCTCTGTCCACACCCCGTATTCACCAAGACCCCTCTGTCCACACCCCGTATTCACCAAGACACCTCTGTCCACACCGTGTATTCACCAAGACCCCTCTGTCCACACCGTGTATTCACCAAGACCCCTCTGTCCACACCGTGTATTCACCAAGACCCCTCTGTCCACACCGTGTATTCACCAAGACCCCTCTGTCCACACCCCGTATTCACCAAGACCCCTCTGTCCACACCCCGTATTCACCAAGACCCCTCTGTCCACACCGTGTATTCACCCAGACCCCTCTGTCCACACCGTGTATTCACCAAGACCCCTCTGTCCACACGTGTATTCACCAAGACCCCTCTGTCCACGCCGTGTATTCACCAAGACCCCGCTGCCCAGACCGTGTATTCACCCAGACCCCTCTGTCCACACCGTGTATTCACCAAGACCCCTCTGTCCACACCGTGTATTCACCCAGACCCCTCTGTCCACACCGTGTATTCACCAAGACCCCTCTGTCCACACTGTATTCACCAAGACCCCTCTGTCCACGCCGTGTATTCACCAAGACCCCTCTGTTCACACTGTGTATTCACCAAGACCCCTCTGCCCAGACCGTGTATTCACCAAGACCCCTCTGTCCACACCCCGTATTCACCAAGACCCCTCTGCCCAGACCGTGTATTCACCAAGACCCCTCTGTCCACACCCCGTATTCACCAAGACCCCTCTGTCCACACCGTGTATTCACCAAGACCCCTCTGTCCACACCCCGTATTCACCAAGACCCCTCTGTGCACACCCCGTATTCACCAAGACCACTCTGCCCAGACCGTGTATTCACCAAGACCCCTCTGCCCACACCCCGTATTCACCAAGACCCCTCTGTCCACACCGTGTATTCACCAAGACCCCTCTATCCACACCGTGTATTCACCAAGACCCCTCTGCCCAGACCGTGTATTCACCCAGACCCCTCTGCCCAGACCATGTATTCACCAAGACCCCTCTGTCCACACCGTGTATTCACCAAGACCCCTCTGTCCACACCGTGTATTCACCAAGACCCCTCTGTCCACACCCCGTATTCACCAAGACCCCTCTGTCCACACCGTGTATTCAGCAAGACCCCTCTGTCCACACCGTGTATTCACCAAGACCCCTCTGTCCACACCCCGTATTCACCAAGTCCCCTCTGCCCAGACCGTGTATTCACCAAGACCCCTCTGCCCAGACCGTGTATTCACCAAGACCCCTCTGTCCACACCCCGTATTCACCAAGACCCCTCTGCCCAGACCGTGTATTCACCAAGACCCCTCTGTCCACACCCCGTATTCACCAAGACCCCTCTGTCCACACCGTGTATTCACCAAGACCCCTCTGTCCACACCCCGTATTCACCAAGACCCCTCTGCCCACACTGTGTATTCACCCAGACCCCTCTGTCCACACCGTGTATTCACCAAGACCCCTCTGTCCACACTGTATTCACCAAGACCCCTCTGTCCACACCGTGTATTCACCAAGACCCCTCTGTCCACACCGTGTATTCACCAAGACCCCTCTGTCCACACCCTGTATTCACCAAGACCCCTCTGTCCACACCGTGTATTCACCAAGACCCCTCTGTCCACACCCCGTATTCACCCAGACCCCTCTGTCCACACCCCGTATTCACCAAGACCCCTCTGTCCACACCGTGTATTCACCAAGACCCCTCTGTCCACACCCCGTATTCACCAAGACCCCTCTGTCCACACCCCGTATTCACCAAGACCCCACTGCCCACACCGTGTATTCACCCAGACCCCTCTGTCCACACCGTGTATTCACCAAGACCCCTCTGTCCACACTGTATTCACCAAGACCCCTCTGTCCAAACCCCGTATTCACCAAGACCCCTCTGTCCACACCGTGTATTCACCCAGACCCCTCTGTCCACACCGTGTATTCACCAAGACCCCTCTGTCCACACTGTATTCACCAAGACCCCTCTGTCCACACTGTATTCACCAAGACCCCTCTGTCCACGCCGTGTATTCACCAAGACCCCTCTGTCCACACTGTGTATTCACCAAGACCCCTCTGCCCAGACCGTGTATTCACCAAGACCCCTCTGTCCACACCCCGTATTCACCAAGACCCCTCTGCCCAGACCGTGTATTCACCAAGACCCCTCTGTCCACACCCCGTATTCACCAAGACCCCTCTGTCCACACCGTGTATTCACCAAGACCCCTCTGTCCACACCCCGTATTCACCAAGACCCCTCTGTCCACACCCCGTATTCACCAAGACCACTCTGCCCAGACCGTGTATTCACCAAGACCCCTCTGTCCACACCGTGTATTCACCAAGACCCCTCTGTCCACACCGTGTATTCACCAAGACCCCTCTGTCCACACCCCGTATTCACCAAGACCCCTCTGTCCACACCCCGTATTTACCAAGACCCCTCTGTCCACACCGTGTATTCACCCAGACCCCTCTGTCCACACCGTGTATTCACCAAGACCCCTCTGTCCACACTGTATTCACCAAGACCCCTCTGTCCACGCCGTGTATTCACCAAGACCCCTCTGCCCAGACCGTGTATTCACCCAGACCCCTCTGTCCACACCGTGTATTCACCAAGACCCCTCTGTCCACACCGTGTATTCACCCAGACCCCTCTGTCCACACCGTGTATTCACCAAGACCCCTCTGTCCACACTGTATTCACCAAGACCCCTCTGTCCACGCCGTGTATTCACCAAGACCCCTCTGTCCACACTGTGTATTCACCAAGACCCCTCTGCCCAGACCGTGTATTCACCAAGACCCCTCTGTCCACACCCCGTATTCACCAAGACCCCTCTGCCCAGACCGTGTATTCACCAAGACCCCTCTGTCCACACCCCGTATTCACCAAGACCCCTCTGTCCACACCCTGTATTCACCAAGACCCCTCTGTCCACACCGTGTATTCACCAAGACCCCTCTGTCCACACCCCGTATTCACCAAGACCCCTCTGCCCACACCGTGTATTCACCCAGACCCCTCTGTCCACACCGTGTATTCACCAAGACCCCTCTGTCCACACTGTATTCACCAAGACCCCTCTGTCCACACCGTGTATTCACCAAGACCCCTCTGTCCACACCCTGTATTCACCAAGACCCCTCTGTCCACACCGTGTATTCACCAAGACCCCTCTGTCCACACCCCGTATTCACCCAGACCCCTCTGTCCACACCGTGTATTCACCAAGACCCCTCTGTCCACACCCCGTATTCACCAAGACCCCTCTGTCCACACCGTGTATTCACCAAGACCCCTCTGTCCACACCGTGTATTCACCAAGACCCCTCTGTCCACACCGTGTATTCACCAAGACCCCTCTGTCCACACCGTGTATTCACCAAGACCCCTCTGTCCACACCCCGTATTCACCCAGACCCCTCTGTCCACACCCCGTATTCACCAAGACCCCTCTGTCCACACCGTGTATTCACCAAGACCCCTCTGTCCACACCCCGTATTCACCAAGACCCCTCTGTCCACACCCCGTATTCACCAAGACCCCTCTGCCCACACCGTGTATTCACCCAGACCCCTCTGTCCACACCGTGTATTCACCAAGACCCCTCTGTCCACACTGTATTCACCAAGACCCCTCTGTCCACACCCCGTATTCACCAAGACCCCTCTGTCCACACCGTGTATTCACCCAGACCCCTCTGTCCACACCGTGTATTCACCAAGACCCCTCTGTCCACACTGTATTCACCAAGACCCCTCTGTCCACGCCGTGTATTCACCAAGACCCCTCTGTCCACACTGTATTCACCAAGACCCCTCTGTCCACGCCGTGTATTCACCAAGACCCCTCTGTCCACACTGTGTATTCACCAAGACCCCTGTGCCCAGACCGTGTATTCACCAAGACCCCTCTGTCCACACCCCGTATTCACCAAGACCCCTCTGCCCAGACCGTGTATTCACCAAGACCCCTCTGTCCACACCCCGTATTCACCAAGACCCCTCTGTCCACTCCGTGTATTCACCAAGACCCCTCTGTCCACACCCCGTATTCACCAAGACCCCTCTGTCCACACCCCGTATTCACCAAGACCACTCTGCCCAGACCGTGTATTCACCAAGACCCCTCTGCCCACACCCCGTATTCACCAAGACCCCTCTGTCCACACCCCGTATTCACCAAGACCCCTCTATCCACACCGTGTATTCACCAAGACCCCTCTGCCCAGACCGTGTATTCACCCAGACCCCTCTGCCCAGACCATGTATTCACCAAGACCCCTCTGCCCAGACCGTGTATTCACCAAGACCTCTCTGTCCACACCCCGTATTCACCAAGACCCCTCTGTCCACACCGTGTATTCACCAAGACCCCTCTGTCCACACCGTGTATTCACCAAGACACCTCTGTCCACACCGTGTATTCACCAAGACCCCTCTGTCCACACCGTGTATTCAC
The DNA here is from genome assembly GCF_017639515.1 of Carcharodon carcharias. NCBI lineage: Eukaryota > Metazoa > Chordata > Chondrichthyes > Lamniformes > Lamnidae > Carcharodon > Carcharodon carcharias. The sequence continues at coordinate 61,849 of NC_054490.1, forward strand.
CAAGACCCCTCTGTCCACACCCCGTATTCACCAAGACCCCTCTGTCCACACCGTGTATTCACCAAGACCCCTCTGTCCACACCGTGTATTCACCAAGACCCCTCTGTCCACACCGTGTATTCACCAAGACCCCTCTGCCCACACCCCGTATTCACCAAGACCCCTCTGTCCACACCGTGTATTCACCCAGACCCCTCTGTCCACACCGTGTATTCACCAAGACCCCTCTGTCCACACCCCGTATTCACCAAGACCCCTCTGTCCACACCGTGTATTCACCAAGACCCCTCTGTCCACACCCCGTATTCACCAAGACCCCTCTGTCCACACCGTGTATTCACCCAGACCCCTCTGTCCACGCCGTGTATTCACCAAGACCCCTCTGTCCACACTGTATTCACCAAGACCCCTCTGTCCACGCCGTGTATTCACCAAGACCCCTCTGTCCACACCGTGTATTCACCCAGACCCCTCTGTCCACACCGTGTATTCACCCAGACCCCTCTGTCCACACTGTATTCACCAAGACCCCTCTGTCCACACCGTGTATTCACCAAGACCCCTCTGTCCACACCCCGTATTCACCAAGACCCCTCTGTCCACACCGTGTATTCACCAAGACCCCTCTGTCCACGCCGTGTATTCACCAAGACCCCTCTGTCCACACCGTGTATTCACCAAGACCCCTCTGTCCACACCGTGTATTCACCAAGACCCCTCTGTCCACACCGTGTATTCACCAAGACCCCTCTGTCCACACCGTGTATTCACCAAGACCCATCTGTCCACACCCCGTATTCACCAAGACCCCACTGTCCACACCCCGTATTCACCAAGACCCCTCTGTCCACACCGAGAATTCACCAAGACCCCTCTGTCCACACCCCGTATTCACCAAGACCCCTCTGCCCAGACCGTGTATTCACCAAGACCCCTCTGTCCACACCCCGTATTCACCCAGACCCCTCTGTCCACACCGTGTATTCACCAAGACCCCTCTGTCCACACCCCGTATTCACCAAGACCCCTCTGTCCACACCCCGTATTCACCAAGACCCCTCTGTCCACACCGTGTATTCACCCAGACCCCTCTGTCCACACCGTGTATTCACCAAGACCCCTCTGTCCACACTGTATTCACCAAGACCCCTCTGTCCACGCCGTGTATTCACCAAGACCCCTCTGCCCAGACCGTGTATTCACCCAGACCCCTCTGTCCACACCCCGTATTCACCAAGACCCCTCTGTCCACACCGTGTATTCACCCAGACCCCTCTGTCCACACCGTGTATTCACCAAGACCCCTCTGTCCACACTGTATTCACCAAGACCCCTCTGTCCACGCCGTGTATTCACCAAGACCCCTCTGTCCACACTGTGTATTCACCAAGACCCCTCTGCCCAGACCGTGTATTCACCAAGACCCCTCTGTCCACACCCCGTATTCACCAAGACCCCTCTGCCCAGACCGTGTATTCACCAAGACCCCTCTGTCCACACCCCATATTCACCTAGACCCCTCTGTCCACACCGTGTATTCACCAAGACCCCTCTGTCCACACCCCGTATTCACCAAGACCCCTCTGTCCACACCCCGTATTCACCAAGACCCCTCTGTCCACACCCCGTATTCACCAAGACCACTCTGCCCAGACCGTGTATTCACCAAGACCCCTCTGTCCACACCGTGTATTCACCAAGACCCCTCTGTCCACACCGTGTATTCACCAAGACCCCTCTGTCCACACCCCGTATTCACCAAGACCCCTCTGTCCACACCCCGTATTCACCAAGACCCCTCTGTCCACACCCCGTATTCACCAAGACCCCTCTGTCCACACCGTGTATTCACCCAGACCCCTCTGTCCACACCGTGTATTCACCAAGACCCCTCTGTCCACACTGTATTCACCAAGACCCCTCTGTCCACGCCGTGTATTCACCAAGACCCCTCTGCCCAGACCGTGTATTCACCCAGACCCCTCTGTCCACACCGTGTATTCACCAAGACCCCTCTGTCCACACCGTGTATTCACCCAGACCCCTCTGTCCACACCGTGTATTCACCAAGACCCCTCTGTCCACACTGTATTCACCAAGACCCCTCTGTCCACGCCGTGTATTCACCAAGACCCCTCTGTCCACACTGTGTATTCACCAAGACCCCTCTGCCCAGACCGTGTATTCACCAAGACCCCTCTGTCCACACCCCGTATTCACCAAGACCCCTCTGCCCAGACCGTGTATTCACCAAGACCCCTCTGTCCACACCCCGTATTCACCAAGACCCCTCTGTCCACACCGTGTATTCACCAAGACCCCTCTGTCCACACCCCGTATTCACCAAGACCCCTCTGTCCACACCCCGTATTCACCAAGACCACTCTGCCCAGACCGTGTATTCACCAAGACCCCTCTGCCCACACCCCGTATTCACCAAGACCCCTCTGTCCACACCGTGTATTCACCAAGACCCCTCTATCCACACCGTGTATTCACCAAGACCCCTCTGCCCAGACCGTGTATTCACCCAGACCCCTCTGCCCAGACCATGTATTCACCAAGACCCCTCTGTCCACACCGTGTATTCACCAAGACCCCTCTGTCCACACCGTGTATTCACCAAGACCCCTCTGTCCACACCCCGTATTCACCAAGACCCCTCTGTCCACACCGTGTATTCACCAAGACCCCTCTGTCCACACCGTGTATTCACCAAGACCCCTCTGCCCACACCCCGTATTCACCAAGACCCCTCTGTCCACACCGTGTATTCACCAAGACCCCTCTGTCCACACCGTGTATTCACCAAGACCCCTCTGTCCACACCGTGTATTCACCCAGACCCCTCTGTCCACACCGTGTATTCACCAAGACCCCTCTGTCCACACCGTGTATTCACCAAGACCCCTCTGTCCACACCCCGTATTCACCAAGACCCCTCTGTCCACATCGTGTATTCACCAAGACCCCTCTGTCCACACCGTGTATTCACCAAGACCCCTCTGTCCACACCGTGTATTCACCAAGACCCCTCTGTCCACACCGTGTATTCACCAAGACCCCTCTGTCCACACCGTGTATTCACCAAGACCCCTCTGTCCACACTGTATTCACCAAGACCCCTCTGTCCACGCCGTGTATTCACCAAGACCCCTCTGTCCACACTGTATTCACCAAGACCCCTCTGTCCACGCCGTGTATTCACCAAGACCCCTCTGTCCACACTGTGTATTCACCAAGACCCCTGTGCCCAGACCGTGTATTCACCAAGACCCCTCTGTCCACACCCCGTATTCACCAAGACCCCTCTGCCCAGACCGTGTATTCACCAAGACCCCTCTGTCCACACCCCGTATTCACCAAGACCCCTCTGTCCACTCCGTGTATTCACCAAGACCCCTCTGTCCACACCCCGTATTCACCAAGACCCCTCTGTCCACACCCCGTATTCACCAAGACCACTCTGCCCAGACCGTGTATTCACCAAGACCCCTCTGCCCACACCCCGTATTCACCAAGACCCCTCTGTCCACACCCCGTATTCACCAAGACCCCTCTATCCACACCGTGTATTCACCAAGACCCCTCTGCCCAGACCGTGTATTCACCCAGACCCCTCTGCCCAGACCATGTATTCACCAAGACCCCTCTGCCCAGACCGTGTATTCACCAAGACCTCTCTGTCCACACCCCGTATTCACCAAGACCCCTCTGTCCACACCGTGTATTCACCAAGACCCCTCTGTCCACACCGTGTATTCACCAAGACCCCTCTGTCCACACCGTGTATTCACCAAGACCCCTCTGTCCACACCGTGTATTCACCAAGACCCCTCTGTCCACACCCCGTATTCACCAAGACCCCTCTGTCCACACCGTGTATTCACCAAGACCCCTCTGTCCACACCGTGTATTCACCAAGACCCCTCTGTCCACACCGTGTATTCACCAAGACCCCTCTGCCCACACCCCGTATTCACCAAGACCCCTCTGTCCACACCGTGTATTCACCCAGACCCCTCTGTCCACACCGTGTATTCACCAAGACCCCTCTGTCCACACCCCGTATTCACCAAGACCCCTCTGTCCACACCGTGTATTCACCAAGACCCCTCTGTCCACACCCCGTATTCACCAAGACCCCTCTGTCCACACCGTGTATTCACCCAGACCCCTCTGTCCACGCCGTGTATTCACCAAGACCCCTCTGTCCACACTGTATTCACCAAGACCCCTCTGTCCACGCCGTGTATTCACCAAGACCCCTCTGTCCACACCGTGTATTCACCCAGACCCCTCTGTCCACACCGTGTATTCACCCAGACCCCTCTGTCCACACTGTATTCACCAAGACCCCTCTGTCCACACCGTGTATTCACCAAGACCCCTCTGTCCACACCCCGTATTCACCAAGACCCCTCTGTCCACACCGTGTATTCACCAAGACCCCTCTGTCCACGCCGTGTATTCACCAAGACCCCTCTGTCCACGCCGTGTATTCACCAAGACCCCTCTGTCCACACCGTGTATTCACCAAGACCCCTCTGTCCACACCGTGTATTCACCAAGACCCCTCTGTCCACACCGTGTATTCACCAAGACCCCTCTGTCCACACCCCGTATTCACCAAGACCCCTCTGTCCACACCCCGTATTCACCAAGACCCCTCTGTCCACACCGTGTATTCACCAAGACCCCTCTGTCCACACCCCGTATTCACCAAGACCCCTCTGCCCAGACCGTGTATTCACCAAGACCCCTCTGTCCACACCCCGTATTCACCCAGACCCCTCTGTCCACACCGTGTATTCAACAAGACCCCTCTGTCCACACCCCGTATTCACCAAGACCCCTCTGTCCACACCCCGTATTCACCAAGACCCCTCTGTCCACACCGTGTATTCACCCAGACCCCTCTGTCCACACCGTGTCTTCACCAAGACCCCTCTGTCCACACTGTATTCACCAAGACCCCTCTGTCCACGCCGTGTATTCACCAAGACCCCTCTGCCCAGACCGTGTATTCACCCAGACCCCTCTGTCCACACCCCGTATTCACCAAGACCCCTCTGTCCACACCGTGTATTCACCCAGACCCCTCTGTCCACACCGTGTATTCACCAAGACCCCTCTGTCCACACTGTATTCACCAAGACCCCTCTGTCCACGCCGTGTATTCACCAAGACCCCTCTGTCCACACTGTGTATTCACCAAGACCCCTCTGCCCAGACCGTGTATTCACCAAGACCCCTCTGTCCACACCCCGTATTCACCAAGACCCCTCTGCCCAGACCGTGTATTCACCAAGACCCCTCTGTCCACACCCCATATTCACCAAGACCCCTCTGTCCACACCGTGTATTCACCAAGACCCCTCTGTCCACACCCCGTATTCACCAAGACCCCTCTGTCCACACCCCGTATTCACCAAGACCCCTCTGTCCACACCCCGTATTCACCAAGACCACTCTGCCCAGACCGTGTATTCACCAAGACCCCTCTGTCCACACCGTGTATTCACCAAGACCCCTCTGTCCACACCGTGTATTCACCAAGACCCCTCTGTCCACACCCCGTATTCACCAAGACCCCTCTGTCCACACCCCGTATTCACCAAGACCCCTCTGTCCACACCGTGTATTCACCCAGACCCCTCTGTCCACACCGTGTATTCACCAAGACCCCTCTGTCCACACTGTATTCACCAAGACCCCTCTGTCCACGCCGTGTATTCACCAAGACCCCTCTGCCCAGACCGTGTATTCACCCAGACCCCTCTGTCCACACCGTGTATTCACCAAGACCCCTCTGTCCACACCGTGTATTCACCCAGACCCCTCTGTCCACACCGTGTATTCACCAAGACCCCTCTGTCCACACTGTATTCACCAAGACCCCTCTGTCCACGCCGTGTATTCACCAAGACCCCTCTGTCCACACTGTGTATTCACCAAGACCCCTCTGCCCAGACCGTGTATTCACCAAGACCCCTCTGTCCACACCCCGTATTCACCAAGACCCCTCTGCCCAGACCGTGTATTCACCAAGACCCCTCTGTCCACACCCCGTATTCACCAAGACCCCTCTGTCCACACCGTGTATTCACCAAGACCCCTCTGTCCACACCCCGTATTCACCAAGACCCCTCTGTCCACACCCCGTATTCACCAAGACCACTCTGCCCAGACCGTGTATTCACCAAGACCCCTCTGCCCACACCCCGTATTCACCAAGACCCCTCTGTCCACACCGTGTATTCACCAAGACCCCTCTATCCACACCGTGTATTCACCAAGACCCCTCTGCCCAGACCGTGTATTCACCCAGACCCCTCTGCCCAGACCATGTATTCACCAAGACCCCTCTGTCCACACCGTGTATTCACCAAGACCCCTCTGTCCACACCGTGTATTCACCAAGACCCCTCTGTCCACACCCCGTATTCACCAAGACCCCTCTGTCCACACCGTGTATTCACCAAGACCCCTCTGTCCACACCGTGTATTCACCAAGACCCCTCTGCCCACACCCCGTATTCACCAAGACCCCTCTGTCCACACCGTGTATTCACCAAGACCCCTCTGTCCACACCGTGTATTCACCAAGACCCCTCTGTCCACACCGTGTATTCACCCAGACCCCTCTGTCCACACCGTGTATTCACCAAGACCCCTCTGTCCACACCGTGTATTCACCAAGACCCCTCTGTCCACACCCCGTATTCACCAAGACCCCTCTGTCCACATCGTGTATTCACCAAGACCCCTCTGTCCACACCGTGTATTCACCAAGACCCCTCTGTCCACACCGTGTATTCACCAAGACCCCTCTGTCCACACCATGTATTCACCAAGACCCCTCTGTCCACACCCCGTATTCACCAAGACCCCTCTGTCCACACCGTGTATTCACCAAGACCCCTCTGTCCACACCGTGTATTCACCCAGACCCCTCTGTCCACACCGTGTATTCACCAAGACCCCTCTGTCCACACCGTGTATTCACCAAGACCCCTCTGTCCACTGTATTCACCAAGACCCCTCTGTCCACACCGTGTATTCACCAATACCCCTCTGTCCACACCGTGTATTCACCAAGACCCCTCTGTCCACACCGTGTATTCACCAAGACCCCTCTGTCCACACCGTGTATTCACCCAGACCCCTCTGCCCAGACCGTGTATTCACCAAGACCCCTCTGTCCACACTGTGTATTCACCAAGACCCCTCTGTCCACACCGTGTATTCACCAAGACCCCTCTGTCCACACCGTGTATTCACCAAGACCCCTCTGTCCACACCATGTATTCACCAAGACCCCTCTGTCCACACCATGTATTCACCAAGACCTCTCTGTCCACACCGTGTACTCAGTTCTCTCTGTCACCCCAGCAGCCCCTCAGCTGTCACCAGTACTGCCAATATTTGCCCCCCACCGCATCCCAATACCTGACATCTAACCTGACCGCTGGCTCGCACCAGAAAGTCAGATTCCTCCCCATCAGCTCACTCACCATTCACCCACTCTTAACTCCCTTGCTGTGACCCACCCCAATTCCTCTCCCCTCACCCTCCCTGTCCCTCTCGTCTCCCCTACCCTCCCTGTCCCTCTCCTCTCCCCTACCCTCCCTGTCCCTCTCACCCCTCTCGTCTCCCCCACGCTCCCTGTCCCTCTCACCCCTCTCGTCTCCCCCACCCTCCCTGTCCCTCTGACCCCCTCATCTCCCCTCACCCTCCCTGTCCCTCTCACCCCTCTCGTCTCCCCCACCCTCCCTGTCCCTCTCACCCCCTCATCTCCCCTCACCCTCCCTGTCCCTCTCACCCCTCTCGTCTCCCCTACCCTCCCTGTCCCTCTCACCCCTCTCGTCTCCCCCACCCTCCCTGTCCCTTTCACCCCTCTCGTCTCCCCCACCCTCCCTGTCCCTCTCAGCCCTCTCGTCTCCCCCACCCTCCCTGTCCCTCTCACCCCCTCACCCTCCCTGTCCCTCTCACCCCTCTCGTCTCCCCTACCCTCCCTGTCCCTCTCACCCCTCTCGTCTCCCCCACCCTCCCTGTCCCTTTCACCCCTCTCGTCTCCCCCACCCTCCCTGTCCCTTTCACCCCTCTCGTCTCCCCCACCCTCCCTGTCCCTCTCACCCCTCTCGTCTCCCCCACCCTCCCTGTCCCTCTCACCCCTCTCGTCTCCCCCACCCTCCCTGTCCCTCTCACCCCTCTCGTCTCCCCCACCCTCCCTGTCCCTCTCACCCCTCTCGTCTCCCCCACCCTCCCTGTCCCTCTCACCCCTCTCGTCTCCCCCACCCTCCCTGTCCCTCTCACCCCCTCATCTCCCCTCACCCTCCCTGTCCCTCTGACCCCCTCATCTCCCCTCACCCTCCCTGTCCCTCTCACCCCTCTCTTCTCCCCTACCCTCCCTGTCCCTCTCACCCCTCTCGTCTCCCCCACCCTCCCTGTCCCTCTCGTCTCCCCCACCCTCCCTGTCCCTCTCACCCCTCTCGTCTCCCCCACCCTCCCTGTCCCTCTCACCCCCTCATCTCCCCTCACCCTCCCTGTCCCTCTCACCCCTCTCGTCTCCCCCACCCTCCCTGTCCCTCTCACCCCCTCATCTCCCCTCACCCTCCCTGTCCCTCTCACCCCTCTCGTCTCCCCCACCCTCCCTGTCCCTCTCACCCCCTCATCTCCCCTCACCCTCCCTGTCCCTTTCACCCCTCTCGTCTCCCCCACCCTCCCTGTCCCTCTCACCCCCTCATCTCCCCTCACCCTCCCTGTCCCTCTCACCCCTCTCGTCTCCCCTACCCTCCCTGTCCCTCTCACCCCCTCATCTCCCCTCACCCTCCCTGTCCCTCTCACCCCCTCATCTCCCCCCACCCTCCCTGTCCCTCTCACCCCCTAATCTCCCCCACCCTCCCTGTCCCTCTAACCCCTCTCGTCTCCCCCACCCTCCCTGTCCCTCTCACCCCCTCATCTCCCCTCACCCTCCCTGTCCCTTTCACCCCTCTCGTCTCCCCCACCCTCCCTGTCCCTTTCACCCCTCTCGTCTCCCCCACCCTCCCTGTCCCTCTGACCCCCTCATCTCCCCTCACCCTCCCTGTCCCTCTCACCCCTTTCGTCTCCCCCACCCTCCCTGTCCCTCTCACCCCCTCATCTCCCCTCACCCTCCCTGTCCCTCTCACCCCTCTCGTCTCCCCCACCCTCCCTGTCCCTCTGACCCCCTCATCTCCCCTCACCCTCCCTGTCCCTCTCACCCCTTTCGTCTCCCCCACCCTCCCTGTCCCTCTCACCCCCTCATCTCCCCCACCCTCCCTGTCCCTCTCACCCCTCTCGTCTCCCCTCACCCTCCCTGTCCCTCTCACCCCTCTCGTCTCCCCTACCCTCCCTGTCCCTCTCACCCCCTCATCTCCCCTCACCCTCCCTGTCCCTTTCACCCCTCTCGTCTCCCCCACCCTCCCTGTCCCTTTCACCCCCTCATCTCCCCTCACCCTCCCTGTCCCTCTCACCCCCTCATCTCCCCCCACCCTCCCTGTCCCTCTCACCCCTCTCGTCTCCCCTACCCTCCCTGTCCCTCTCACCCCCTCATCTCCCCTCACCCTCCCTGTCCCTTTCACCCCTCTCGTCTCCCCCACCCTCCCTGTCCCTCTCACCCCCTAATCTCCCCCACCCTCCCTGTCCCTCTCACCCCCTCATCTCCCCTCACCCTCCCTGACCCTCTCACCCCATCCTCCCTGACCCTCTCACCCCATCCTCTTCCCCTCCCCTCCCTCACCCCTTCCCCTCCCTCACCCCTTCCCCCAACCCTTACCCCACCCCCTCCTCTTCCCCTCCCCGTCCTCTTCCCCTCCCCCTCCTTTTCTTACCATCCCCCTCCTCCCCTCCTCCTCTTCCCATCCCCCCCTCCTTTTCCCCTCCCCCTTCCTCCCTCCCCATCCCCCACCCGCCCGTCCTCTTCCCCTCACCACCCTCTTCCCCTCCCCCTTCCTCCCCCTATCCCTCACCCCTTCCCTACCACCGACTTCTCCCCTTCCAATTCCCTCCCCCTCTTCCTCACCCCTTCCCTACCACCTCCCTCTCCCCTTCCCTACCCCCGACTTCTCCCCTTCCAATTCCCTCTCCCTCACCCCTTCCCTACCACCTCCCTCTCCCCTTCCAATTCCCTCCGCCCTCCCTCTCCCCTTCCAATTCCCTCCCCCTCCCTCACCCCTTCCCCTCACCCATTCCCTCCCCCTCACCCCACCCTCCCCTCCTCTTCCCCTCCCCCCTTTCCTCCCCCTTCCTCCCTCCCCCACCCTCTTCCACTCCTCCACCTCTTCCCCTCCCCACCCTATCCCTCCTCTTCCCCTCCCCCACCCCCTCCCTCTCCCTTCCCCCTCACTCACCTCTCACACCCCTTCTCCCTTCCCCTCCCCTCCGCCCTCTACCCCTCCCTTACCCCTCCTCCTAACACCTCCCCCACCCCTCCCCTCAACCCCTCCCTTACCCCTCCTCCTAACACCTCCCCCACCCCTCCCCTCCCTCCCTCACTCCTTCCCTACCCCTCCCTCCCCCCTCCCTCCCCCCTCCCCTCACGCCTTCCCTCTCCCCTCACCCCTTCCCTCTCCCCATCCCTCTCCCCCTCCCTCCTCTCCTCTCCCCCTCCCTCCTCTCCTCTCCTCACCCCTCCCCTTCCCTCTCCCCTCACCCCTCCCCTTCCCTCTCCCCTCACCCCTCCCCTTCCCTCTCCCCTCATCCCTCCCCTTCCCTCTCCCCTCACCCCTCCCCTTCCCTCTCCCCTCACCCCTCCCCTTCCCTTTCCCCCCTCCCCTTCCCCTTCCCCTCCCCCCCTCACCTTTCCTCTCCCCCCTCACCTTTCCCCTCCCCCCTCACCTTTCCCCTCCCCCCTCTCCCCCTCACCTTTCCCCTCCCCCTCACCTTTCCCCACCCCCCTCACCTTTCCCCTCCCCCCTCCCCTTTCCCCTCCCCCCCTCCCCTTTCCCCTCCCCCCTCCCCTTTCCCCTCCCCCCCTCACCTTTCCCCTCCCCCCTCACCTTTCCCCTCTCCCCTCCCCCCTCTCCCCCCTCACCTTTCCCCTCTCCCCTCCCCCCTCTCCCCCCTCACCTTTCCCCTCTCCCCTCCCCCCTCACCTTTCCCCTCTCCCCTCCCCCCTCACCTTTCCCCTCCCCCCTCACCTTTCCCCTCCCCCCTCTCCCCCCTCACCTTTCCCCTCTCCCCTCTCCCCCCTCACCTTCCCCTCCCCCTCTCCCCTTTCCCCTCCCCCCTCCCCTTTCCCCTCCCCCCCTCCCCTTTCCCCTCCCCCTCACCTTTCCCCTCCCCCCTCCCCCCTCACCTTTCCCCTCCCCCCTCACCTTTCCCCTCCCCCCTCACCTTTCCCCTCTCCCCTCACCTTTCCCCTCTCCCCTCTCCCCCCTCACCTTCCCCTCCCCCCTTTCCCCTCCCCCCTCTCCCCTCCCCCCTCTCCCCTTTCCCCTCCCCCCTCACCTTTCCCCTCCCCCCTCTCCCCTCCCCTTTCCCCTCCCCCCTCTCCCCTTTCCCCTCCCCCCTCTCCCCTTTCCCCTCCCCCCTCTCCCCTCCCCCCTCTCCCCTCTCCCCTCACCTTTCCCCTCCCCCCCTCTCCTCACCTTTCCCCTCCCCCCTCTCCCCTCACCCCTCCCATCTCCCCTCCCCCCTCCCATCTCACCCCTCCCATTTCCCCTCCCCCTCTCATTTCCCCCTTCCCTCTCCCCTCACCCCTCCCATTTCCCCTCCCCACTTCCCTCTCCCCTCTCCTCACCCTCTCCTCCCCATCCCCCCACCATCCCCTTCCTTCTCCCCTCTCCTCACCCTCTCCTCCCCTTCCCCCCGCCATCCCCTTCCCCCCCATCCTCCCCTCTCCCCTCCTCCCCCCACCCTCCCCTTCCCCCCTCCCCCCCACCCTCCCCTTCCCCCCTCCCCCCCACCCCCCTCACCTTTCCCCTCCCCCCTCTCCCCCCTCTCCTTTCCCCTCCCCCCTCTCCCCCCTCACCTTTCCCCTCCCCCCTCTCCCCCTCACCTTTCCCCTCCCCCCTCTCCCCCCTCTCCCCTCTCACCTTTCCCCTCCCCCCTCTCCCCCCTCACCTTTCCCCTCCCCCCTCTCCCCCCTCACCTTTCCCCTCCCCCCTCTCCCCCTCACCTTTCCCCTCCCCCCTCACCTTTCCCCTCCCCCTCACCTTTCCCCACCCCCCTCACCTTTCCCCTCCCCCCTCACCTTTCCCCTCCCCCCTCACCTTTCCCCTCCCCCCTCCCCCCTCACCTTTCCCCTCCCCTTTCCCCTCTCCCCTCCCCCCTCACCTTTCCCCTCTCCCCTCCCCCCTCTCCCCCCTCACCTTTCCCCTCTCCCCTCACCCCTCCCATCTCCCCTCCCCCTCTCATTTCCCCCTTCCCTCTCCCCTCACCCCTCCCATTTCCCCTCCCCACTTCCTTCTCCCCTCTCCTCACCCTCTCCTCCCCTTCCCCCCACCATCCCCCCCTCTCCCCTCCTCCCCCCACCCTCCCCTTCCCCCTCTCCCCCCCTCTCCCCCCACCCTCCCCTCTCCCCCCTCCCCCCTCCTCCCCCCACCCTCCCCTCTCCCCCCTCCCCCCTCCTCCCCCCACCCTCCCCTCTCCCCCCTCCCCCCACCCTCCCCTTCCCCCTCTCCCCCCCTCTCCCCCCACCCTCCCACCCTCCCCCCTCCTCCCCCCCTCCCCCTCCCCCTCCCCCCTCCCCCGCCCCTCCCCCCCTCCCCTCCCCTCCCCCCCCTCCCTTCCCCCCCCCCTCCTCACCCCCCTCCCCTCCCCCCCCTCCCTTCCCCCCCCCCTCCTCACCCCCCTCCCCTCCCCCCCTCCCTTCCCCCCCCCTCCTCACCCTCCCCCCCCTCCTCACCCTCCCCCCCCCCCCACCCCCTCTCCCCCCCCCACCCCCCCCTCCCCCTCACCACCCCCTCCCTCCTCCCCCCCTCACCACCCCCTCCCTCCTCCCCCCCCTCACCACCCCCTCCCTCCTCCCCCCCCTCACCACCCCCTCCCTCCTCCCCCCCCTCACCACCCCCTCCCTCCTCCCCCCCCTCACCACCCCCTCCCTCCTCCCCCCCCTCACCACCCCCTCCCTCCTCCCCCCCCCTCACCACCCCCTCCCTCCTCCCCCCCCTCACCACCCCCTCCCTCCTCCCCCCCCCTCACCACCCCCTCCCTCCTCCCCCCCTCACCACCCCCTCCCTCCTCCCCCCCTCACCACCCCCTCCCTCCTCCCCCCCCTCACCACCCCCTCCCTCCTCCCCCCCTCACCACCCCCTCCCTCCTCCCCCCTCCCCCCTCCCCTCCCCCCTCCCCACCCTCCCCTCCCCCCCTCCCCACCCTCCCCCCTTTACCACCTCCCCCCCTCCCCACCCTCCCCCCTTTACCACCTCCCCCCTCCCCACCCTCCCCCCTTTACCACCTCCCCCCCTCCCCACCCTCCCCCCTTTACCACCTCCCCCCTCCCCACCCTCCCCCCTTTACCACCTCCCCCCCTCCCCACCCTCCCCCCTTTACCACCCCCTCCTCCCCACCCTCCCCCCTTTACCACCCTCCCCCTCCCCACCCTCCCCCCTTTACCACCCTCCACCTCCCCACCCTCCCCCCTTTACCACCTCCCCCCCTCCCCACCCTCCCCCCTTTACCACCCCCTCCTCCCCTCCCCCTCCCTTCTGCCCCAACATCCCCTCCCCCTCCCTCCGCCTACCCGACTCTTCCCCCTACCCCACGTGCCTCCCTCTCGCTCTCTCTCCACCCATTCCAATCTTCTCTGCCCATTCACAAATCCCGCCCCCCATAGGGCACCCAGTCCCCCGCCCCTTCCCACCTCCACCAATCACAACCCGAGGAGGTTGGGTGTCGGCCCCGCCCCTATGATCCGCAATGCCCCCCACCGCCCCCCCCCCCCCCAACGTGGGCTTCTCCCCTCTTCCCCCTCCTCCCCAAAACCCGTCCGCCTTCAACCCCGCACTACCACAACCGTACGGGATTCCGATTGGTCAGAAAGGCTAGGCCCTGAAAACCCCCACGTGGGGTGCGACGTCCCTCATTGGCTGGTTCGAACTCGAGCATTCCAAACGGCCGGAGCGGCGCGAGCCCAACGGTCCGCTCACGTGACTCTGCTTTGAAAGCGGGAAGAGAAAGAAGCACGTGATCATGGTCCGGTCGGCATTTTGTCGGTTTGCTAACAAAACCTAAGGAAAACATGGTCAATCGTTCTGTTTGATTATTATATTCAGTAATAATGTGCCCTTTGACATCCCCACCCTTGCCTTTTTTCCCCCCTAGCAGCGCGCAGTTTAAGGGGTGAGGTTTAGGAAAGTGGGTTGCCAACTCTGCTTGACCAAATTCCGGGAGGGTTGGTCACGTGACCACCAATTGGCTCCCCACGCACCCTTTCCATCTGCAATATCTTTACAACTAATGTGATGAAATGGGGATAAACACAAAATTCTACCCCCTTCCCCCCCCAACCCCCACCAAAAGAAATCTTTCTCCTGGTTTCGGCCCGTAGGCGCCTTTGGCTCCTGGCCGATCCTGGAGGGTTGGGAACCGGGGTTCACCTGGGGTTACGTAGGGCATGCAACGCCACAAACTGACCATTCGGCCCACCGGGTCGGTGCCGGTGTTTATGCCCCGTCTCTGCCTACCTCCCATCTTTCCTCACCCAAACCTGATCTATTCCCTTGGCCTGCGTATTGATTCCAACTGTAGTAAACGTTGGAAATGTCCTTAAGGCGGGCTTGGAGTTCATTACACTGAAAAGGTTGGGGCTACGTTGAGGAAAGAGGTTAGCAGCTAAGAACGTACGATCATAAAATGGCAGGTGGGGCGTCCTTAGCTAAAGAACTGGAGCCATGACCTCGCCAATCCTTGCACTAAGGGCAGCCCTGGGTGATGTCCTTGCCTTGGGAGTTAGAGCTAAATTGGTTCAAAAGCATTCGGTAAATCAGACCAAAGAAGGAATTTTAAGTGAGGGATATTTAACTTGAAGGTCTATTGGAGGACGTCCCCCCACCCTAACAGTGCCATGGGTGTACCTACACCACATGGGACTGCAGCGCTTTGAGATGGCGGCCCACCACCACCTTCTCAAGGGGGCAATTAGGGACGGGCAATAAATGCTGGGCCCGGTCAGTGACGCCCATGTCCTGTGATGAATTTTTTTTAAATGCTATCTCATCACAGAGATGGTAGCGTGCTTAGGGAGGTTTTCTGCTTTCAATTAATTGGAGTGTTTGTTGAGGGAGCAGATTGCAGATCACTAGAAGATGGTACCCAAAGAACGGGGCAGTTCCTTAGGCCTGTGCTGTAAGCCGAGAACCAGCTAACTTTCTCACACACCAGGTGAAATGCGGCAGGGCTTAATCTCAGTTTGAATTTTATGGGCGAGCAGAAGCTGGAAGATTGCCGAGCTTGAAGCTGGTGGCAGAATCTACAGTGGTCCTCACAGTGCCTTGTTGCGAATGAAAGCACCCGGCAGATTGCCTTGGAAGGATTGAGAAGGCATCCAGGAGAGGGGACTGAGGCATCCCCAGTCAAGAGGTAGCAAAATAAAAGTCTTACCTCTGGCAATAGCTGGAACTGAGGCAAATTAACCAGTTTCCATAGGACCGTGGCATACATTTGAGCGTTGAGCCAGAGGTAAGTAACCAACTCTAAGATATAAAGCATAAGAGAATTTAAACAAGAGTGTTTTAAAATTTGAGATTTGGTGGCATAGTTTCTATCATTTAGGGCTCTCCAACCCTTCAGGACTGGCCTGGAGTCTCCAGGAATTGAAGACCAATCTCCGGGACACTGCCCTATGCAACCCGGGAGAAAAATCATTGGGACGTTAAAAAAGATTGTTTCTCTTTTGATCACTTCCTTTGAACATTTCTCTTTGCCTGATATAAAAATACCGAAATTGGGAAAATAAAACTTGGCTGTTTGGCGAAGAGTCAAGCATTGTCCAATTGGGTAATGAGTCCTTTTGCTTTCCAATTGGCCAAGGAAGGCAGTGCGTCACGAGGATGGACGCGTTGGCTGACGATTGGCTGGAGTGTGGGGCAAAGTCATGTCATGAAACCTCCAGGAACACACTTAATCACGGTTGGCAACCCTACCTTCAATGTTGATGGCCCTCAACTGGAGTGTGACAAAATTCTTGTCTAGTTTCCCCTTAAATGAATCGACGCTATTCACCTCGGCCACTCCCTACGGGAGCGAGTCCCACATTCTCCCCGCTCCCCATGGGAGCGATTCCCACATTCTCCCCTACTCCCCGTGGGAGCGATTCCCACATTCTCCCCTACTCCCCGTGGGAGCGAGTCCCACACTCTCCCCGCTCCCCGCGGGAGCGAGTCCCACACTCTCCCCGCTCCCCGCGGGAGTGAGTCCCACTCTCCCCGCTCTCTAGGTAAAGAAGATTCTCCTGAATTCTCCGATCGGATTTCTTGGTGACTATCTTATATCGATGGCCTCCAGTTATGTTTCTCCCCGCAAGGGGAAACATTCCCTCTGTATCCACTCGATCAAAACCTCTCAGAAAGTGAAAGGGCCTCCAATAGGGTCACCCCCCCTCAGCCGCCTTTTCTCGAGAGAGAGAGAGAGACTCCGGCTGTCAGCCCTTTCCTTTTAATTCCATTCATTTATGGGATGAGGGCTTTTATTGCCCATCCCTAATTGCCCCCTTGAGAAGGGGGTGGTGGGTGAGCTGCCTTCTTGAGCCGCTGCAGTCCCCGTGTGGTGTAGGTACACCCACGGCGCTGTTAGGGAGGGAGTTCCAGGATTTTGTCTGTGTGGTGTAGGTACACCCACGGCGCTGTTAGGGAGGGAGTTCCAGGATTTTGTCCCTGTGTGGTGTAGGTACACCCACAGCGCTGTTAGGGAGGGAGTTCCAGGATTTTGTCCGTGTGGTGTAGGTACGCCCACAGCGCTGTTAGGGAGGGAGTTCCAGGATTTTGTCCGTGTGGTGTAGGTACACCCACAGCGCTGTTAGGGAGGGAGTTCCAGGATTTTGTCCGTGTGGTGTAGGTACACCCACAGCACTGTTAGGGAGGGAGTTCCAGGATTTTGTCCCTGTGTGGTGTAGGTACACCCACAGCGCTGTTAGGGAGGGAGTTCCAGGATTTTGTCCGTGTGGTGTAGGTACGCCTACAGCACTGTTAGGGAGGGAGTTCCAGGATTTTGCCCGTGTGGTGTAGGTACACCCACAGCGCTGTTAGGGAGGGAGTTCCAGGATTTTGTCCCTGTGTGGTGTAGGTACACCCACAGCGCTGTTAGGGAGGGAGTTCCAGGATTTTGTCCGTGTGGTGTAGGTACGCCTACAGCACTGTTAGGGAGGGAGTTCCAGGATTTTGCCCGTGTGGTGTAGGTACACCCACAGTGCTGTTATGGAGGGAGTTCCAGGATTTTGTCCGTGTGGTGTAGGTACACCCACAGCGCTGTTAGGGAGGGAGTTCCAGGATTTTGTCCGTGTGGTGTAGGTACACCCACGGCGCTGTTGGGGAGGGAGTTCCAGGATTTTGTCCGTGTGGTGTAGGTTCACCCACAGTGCTGTTAGGGAGGGAGTTCCAGGATTTGGACCCCAGCGACAGTGAAGGAACGGCCGGTATATTCCCAAGTCAGGATGCTGAGTGACTCGGAGGGGAACTTCCAGGTGGTGGGTGTTCCCCATGTGTCTGCTGCCCTTGTCCTTCTAGATGGTAGAGGTGGTGGGTTTGGAAGGTGCTGTCGAAGGAGCCTTGGTGAGTTGCTGCAGTGCATCTTGTAGGTGGTACACACGCTGCTGCTACTGTGCATCGGTGGTGGAGGGAGTGAATGTTTGTGGATGGGGGGGCCAATCCTGATATGTGTAAACTCACTCATTTCTGGTTATCAATCCTTGTAAATCTTCTCTGGGCCCTCTCCAGTGCCTCTACATCCCTCTCACAACACAGCGACCAGAGCTGTAACCCTGTAGCTCACGGTGTGGTCCAGCCGAGGTTCCGTACAGGTACTTCCTTAAATTTCAACTCTACCCTACCTAGACTGCGAAGTAATAAGTAAACTTCCCCTTTCTTCCTGTCAAAAATGTCCTACCTCGCTTCAGTTGCCAATTATTTAAATTTTTTTCTCTTTCCCTGCACCCCCGCCTCCCCCCAGGTTATATTGATCCTGTTTTGGGTCACCGCAGCCGTTAAAGTGTTTAGGATTGGCTTTGGCATTAAAGGGAAGGCTTAGGCCATGGCTCGGGGGTCAGAGGTGGGGGGTCAGAGGCAGACTCAGAGACTCGGATCAGGCTGAGGTTCGGGTTAATGCATTGGAGACTGGCATGGGGCTGGGGGGTGGCAGAGGTTACGTCTAATTGGTTAGCTTGGTGTTACGATTCAGGCCATAAGACCATAACACAGAGGAGCAGAAATTAGGCCGCTCGGCCCATTGAGTCTGCTCCGCCATTCAGTCATGGCTGATAAGTTTCTCAGCCCCATTCTCCCGCCTTCTCCCCGTAACCTTTGACCCTCCTTACCAACCAAGAACCTATCTATCTCGGTCTTAAATACACTCAATGACCTGGTCTCCACAGCCTTCTGTGACAATTCCATAGATTCACCACTCTCTGGCTAAAGAAGTTTCTCCTCATCTCTGTTCTAAAAGGTCTTCCCTTTACTCTGAGGCTGTGCCCTCAGGTCCTAGTCTCTCCTACTAATGGAAACATCTTCCCCATGTCCACTCTATCCAGGCCTTTCAGTGTTCTGTAAGTTTCAATCAGATCCCCCCACCCCCTCATCCTTCTAAACTCCATCGAGTATGGACCCAGGCATCGGTGAGGCCTGTTGACAACACCGTGTACGGTTCTGGTCTCCTTACTGAAGGAAGGACCATACTCGCGTTGGAAGCAGTTCACTCGGCTGATTCATTACGAGGAAAGTTTTTTTTTAACATATTCCTTCATGGGACGTGGGCGTCGCTGCCTAGGCCACTATTTATTGCCCATCCCAATACTTTTGTTATAGTGGGTCTGGGGTCACATTCAGTTAGGACAGAAGATTTCCCTAAAGGGACATTAGCAGACCAGATGGGTTTTTACAACAATCGACAATGGTTTCGTGGTCTTCATTATACTTTTAATTCCAGATTTTTATTGAATTCCAATGTCACCATCGGCTGTGGTGGGATTTGAACCCAGGTCTCTAGAGCTTTATTATAGGTCTTCCAGATTATTAAATCTATTGACAACACCACTATTCCACCATCGCCCCTAAGCATGTTGGGCCTGAGTTCACTGAGGTTTAGAAGAATTGAAACATGTAAGATCCTGAGGGAGGAAGGGGGGGGTTTGACAGGGTGGACACTGAGAGGATATTTCCCTCTCATGGAGGGGGAATCTAGACCGGGGTGGGGGGCCACAGTTTCAGAACGAGGGGTCTCCCATTGAAGACAGAGACGAGGAGGAATTTCCTCTCTCGGAAGGTCGTGGGTCTGTGGAATTCTCCCCCCCGGCCCCCCCACCAAGAGAGCAGTGGGGGCCGGGTCGCTGAATATATTCAAGGCTGAGTTAGGCAGGTTTCTGATCAACAAGTTGGGGGGGGGGGGGGTCGAGGGTTATGGGGGGGGAGAGGAAAGCAGAGTTAAGGCCACAATCAGATCAGCCATGACCTTACCAAACGGTGGAGCAGGCTCGAGGGGCTGAATGGCCTACCCCTGCTCCTAATTCTTGTATTCTAGTGTCGGTTAGTGTTGAGGTGTTTCTGGCCGGCAGGAAACAGAGAATAGGCATAAATGGGTCTTTTTCTGCTTGGCAGGATGTGATGAGTGGAGTCCCACAAGGGCCTGTACTGGGACCTCAACTCTTTACAATTTACATCAACGACTTAGATAAGGGGAGTGAAGACACGGTAGCTGAATTTGCAGATGACACAAAGATAGGTAGGAAAGTATGTTGTGAAGAAGACACGAGGAGTTTGTGGATGGATATAGAGAGGTTGAGTGAGTGGGTAAAACTCTGGAACATTGGAGTTTAATGTGGGAAAAGTGAAGTTGTTCACTTTGGCAGGAAGAATAACAAAGCAGAGTTTTACTTAAACGGAGACCGTCTGCAGAATTCTGCGGCGCAGAGGGATCTGGGCGTTCTAGTGCATGAGTCACAAAAAGTTAGTCTGCAGGTACAGCAAGTGATTAAGAAGGAGAATGGAATGGGATCCTTTATTACGAGAGGGGTTGAACATAAAAGTAAGGACGTTATGCTTCAGTTATACAGGGCGTTGGTGAGATCGCATCTCGAATACCGTGTGCAATTTTGTCTCCTTATTTAAGGAAGGATGTAAATGTATTGGAGGTGGTTCAGAGGGGGTTTACTAGATCGATACCTGGAATGAGTGGGTTGTCTTATGAGGAAAGGTTGGACAGACTGGGCTTGTTTCCACTGGAGTTTAGAAGAGTGAGGGGTGATTTGATTGAAGTTTACAAGATCCTGAATGGTATTGACAAGGTGGAGGTGGAAAGGGTGTTTCCTCTTGTGGGTGAGTCCAGAACAAGGGGGGGCACTGTTTTAAAATTAGGGGTCGCCCTTTTAGGACAGAGATGAGGAGAAATTGTTTTCTTTCCGAGGGTTGTGCGAGTTTGGAACTCTCGGCCTCCGAAGGAGGTGGGGGCAGGGTCACTGAATATTTTTAAGACGGAGGTAGAGAGATTCTTGTCAGGCAAGGGGGTCAAAGGTTATCGGGGTTAGATGGGAACAATGAATTCAAAACAGCCTCAAGCTAATTCACTCCCTCGCTTGCTTGAAATAATGACGTTGGAAAATTGAAGACACAGAGGCCATTTTGGTGCGTTGGAAGCGTATAAAGGAGGCTGCAAGAAGGCATTTAATGCGGCAGGGTGCAGGTAACCCAGGAACCCCTCAGGAAGTCTGCTCCAGCCCACGGATCTCAGCTGAAGCAGCCGAGGATCACGCGAGGGAGCCGAACGGGAGGTGCAGAGTAGAACGTCCAGAGGGGGAGAAAGAAAATCACCCCTGATCTGCCGAACAGGAACCAGGCGCTCTTGAAGTATCAGTAATCTGCAGTTTGTCGTAAGGAAAGGAGAATTTACTATCCGCCAGCACCTGCTCTGCCGATTGAGTCCGCTGACGAAGGGGAACTTTGCCTATTCGCGATTTAAAAAAAAAAATTCAACTGCCCAAGCCATCGCAGCTGCTAAGCCGAACCTCAAGTTTCAACCCCTTCGCTTCGGGAAAAGAGGAAGGGGCCAACGACGATCTCACAGCCACTGATTCGAAATCTCATCTTTGTGGGTTCCTTTATCTCTACCTGATTTTAATCTTGGGGGTGGAGAGGAAGGGGGGGAGGGGGTGGTGCAGCACGGCTGCGCTGCAGTTAGCAGTGCTGCCTCGCGGGTCCAGGGCCCACCCTGTTCGATCCTGACCTCGGGTGCCTGTCCGTGTGGAGTTTGCAAGTTCTCCCCCCACCCCCAGGCTTCCGCTGGGTGGTCTGGTCCCCCCCGCCCACCCACCACCCCCCCCCCACCCCAACTGTCCTAAGGGGCACTGGTTAGGTGGATTGGCTGCGGTAAGTTGTCCCCCGGCGTGAGTCCCATCATGGGTACATCTCGCCTAAGCGCCTATTGCCTGTCGGGATAGGCTCCGACTCCCTGTGACCCTGAATCAGATGAAGCAGCTCAGGGAGAAGCGAGAGATTTTAATCTTCCTGCCTGTGTTTCAGTTGGTCACTTCGTGACTTTTCCTTCAGCAGTGGTTTTGCTATAAGCTTCACATTTAAACTAGTTTAACAATGGAGCTTGACTTCTGGGTTATTCTGACAATGAACAACTCACAAGTTAAAAGGGGGCAACACACACACACACACACACACACACACACATTCACATTCACACACACACACACACACACACACACACACACACACATTCACACACATTCACACACACACATGTTCACACACACATTCACACACACACACACACACATTCACATTCACACACACACACACACACACATTCACACACACATTCACACACGTTCACACACACACACACACATTCACACACACACATTCACACACACACACATTCACACACACACATTCACACGCACACACATATTCACACACATTCACACACACACATAGACACATATACACACACACACACATTCATACACACACACATATACACACACACACATTAACACACACACACATATACACACACACACACACAGACACATATACGCACACACACTCACACATTCACACACACAGACACATATACACACACATAGACACATATACACACACATACACTCACACACATTCACACCCACACAGACATATATAGACACACACACTCATACACATTCACACACACAGACATATATACACACACACACACACACATTCACCCACACACAGACACATATACACACACACACATTCACATACACACACACACACACACATTTGCACTCACACACACACATTCACACACACACACACACTCACACACATGCTCACACACACGCTCACGCTCATACTCACACACTTTCACACACGTACACACTCACAGACACACACACACAATCACATTCACTCACACACACTCACGCTCAAAAACTCACACTCACACACATGCACGCACTCGCACTCACACTCGATCACACACTCACACAGCCATACACACACTCACATGCACACACACTCAAACACACACACTCACAAGCTCACACTGAACACACTCACATAGCCACACACACACTCACACACACACTCATGCACACGCTCACACTTACACATGCTCACACTCACACGCTCACACTCACACACTTGATCTCTCACACACACACACGCATACACTCACACACTCACACTCGATCACATGCTCACACAGCCACACACACACTCACACGCACACACACACATGCACACACCCACACCAGATCATATGATGTCGGAGCAGAAGTAGGCCATTCAGCCCATCGAGTCTCCACCATTTAATGAGATCATGGCTGATCTGATAACCCTGAACTCCACTTTCCTGTCTTTTCCCCATAACCCTGGATTTACATAGAGACACGTACACGCACACACACACACAGAAACAAACAAACACAGACACACACACATATATAGACACACACAAACACACACACAGACACACACACATATATAGA
>NC_054490.1:87500-140090 GCF_017639515.1 Carcharodon carcharias
TCGGAAGATGAGGTGTTGTTCCTCCAGTTTGCGTTGGGCTTCACTGGAACAATGCAGCAAGCCAAGGACAGACATGTGGGCAAGAGAGCAGGGTGGAGTGTTAAAATGGCAAGCGACAGGGAGGTTTGGGTCATTCTTGCGGACAGACCGCAGGTGTTCTGCAAAGCGGTCGCCCAGTTTACGTTTGGTCTCTCCAATGTAGAGGAGACCACATTGGGAGCAACGAATGCAGTAGACTAAGTTGGGGGAAATGCAAGTGAAATGCTGCTTCACTTGAAAGGAGTGTTTGGGTCCTTGGACGGTGAGGAGAGAGGAAGTGAAGGGGCAGGTGTTGCATCTTTTGCGTGGGCAAGGGGTTGTGCCATAGGAGGGGGTTGAGGAGTAGGGGGTGGTGGAGGAGTGGACCAGGGTGTCCCGGAGGGAGCGATCCCTACGGAATGCCGATAAGGGGGGTGAAGGGAAGATGTGTTTGGTAGTGGCATCATGCTGGAGTTGGCGGAAATGGCGGAGGATGATCCTTTGAATGCGGAGGCTGGTGGGGTGATAAGTGAGGACAAGGGGGACCCTATCATGTTTCTGGGAGGGAGGAGAAGGAGTGAGGGCGGATGCGCGGGAGATGGGCCGGACACGGTTGAGGGCCCTGTCAACGACCGTGGGTGGAAAACCTCGGTTAAGGAAGAAGGAGGACATGTCAGAGGAACTGTTTTTGAATGTAGCATCATCGGAACAGATGCGACGGAGGCGAAGGAACTGAGAGAATGGGATGGAGTCCTTACAGGAAGTGGGGTGTGAGGAGCTGTAGTCGAGATAGCTGTGGGTGTCGGTGGGTTTGTAATGGATATTGGTGGACAGTCTATCACCAGAGATTGAGACAGAGAGGTCAAGGAAGGGAAGGGAAGTGTCAGAGATGGACCACGTGAAAATGATGGAGGGGTGGAGATTGGAAGCAAAATTAATAAATTTTTCCAAGTCCTGACAAGAGCATGAAGCAGCACCGAAATAATCATCGATGTACCGGAGAAAGAGTTGTGGAAGGGGGCCGGAGTAGGACTGCAACAAGGAATGTTCCACATACCCCATAAAGAGACAGGCATAGCTGGGGCCCATGCGGGTACCCATAGCCACACCTTTTATTTGGAGGAAGTGAGAGGAGTTGAAGGAGAAATTGTTCAGCGTGAGAACAAGTTCAGCCAGACGGAGGAGAGTAGTGGTGGATGGGGATTGTTCGGGCCTCTGTTCGAGGAAGAAGCTAAGGGCCCTCAGACCATCCTGGTGGGGGATGGAGGTGTAGAGGGATTGGACGTCCATGGTGAAGAGGAAGCGGTAGGGGCCAGGGAACTGGAAATTGTTGATGTGACGTAAGGTGTCAGAGGAATCACGGATGTAGGTGGGAAGGGACTGGACAAGGGGAGAGAGAAGGGAGTCAAGATAACGAGAAATGAGTTCTGTGGGGCAGGAGCAAGCTGAGACGATCGGTCTACCGGGGCAGTTCTGTTTGTGGATTTTGGGTAGGAGATAGAAGCGGGCCGTCCGAGGTTGGGCAACTATCAGGTTGGAAGCTGTGGGAGGGAGATCCCCAGAGGAGATGAGGTCAGTGACAGTCCTGGAAACAATGGCTTGATGTTCAGTGGTGGGGTCATGGTCCAGGGAGAGGTAGGAGGAAGTGTCTGCGAGTTGACGCTCAGCCTCCGCGTGGTAGAGGTCAGTGCGCCAGACAACAACAGCACCACCCTTGTCAGCGGGTTTGATGACAATGTCAGGGTTGGACCTGAGAGAATGGAGTGCAGTAAGTTCAGAGAGAGACAGGTTAGAATGGGTGAGAGGAGCAGAGAAATTGAGACGACTAATGTCGCGCCGACAGTTCTCAATGAAAAGATCGAGAGAAGGTAAGAATCCAGAGGGAGGGGTCCAGGTGGAGGGAGAATATTGAAGATGGGTAAAAGGATCCGTTGAACTGGGAGAGGACTCCTGCCCAAAGAAGTGAGCCCGGAGACGAAGACGGCGGAAGAAGAGTTCAGTATCATGCCGAGCCCGAAATTCATTGAGGTGAGGGCGTAAGGGTATGAAACTAAGTCCTTTGCTGAGCACTGAACGTTCAGCATCGGAGAGGGGAAGGTCAGGGGGTATAGTGAATACACGGCTGGGGTTGGGATTGGAAGATGGGGTGGGGACGGAGGGACAGGCAGGGGTGGAGGGTCCTAGATGGGTGTTGGTGTCGATGAGTTGTTGGAGCTTGCGTTCCTTAGCACTTGAGAGAAAGAGAAAAAGTTTCTTGTTGAGGCGTCGGATGAGCCGAAGGATAAAATGAAACTGGGGGCACGCGCAGCTTTGAAAAAGGGTACGGCGGTGCTGCTGGAGGGAGAAGTTCTGTTCCTCTCTGCGACAAGATTTCCGGATTTCTCTGTTGCCTTGTTCACCTTCATTGCTTTCCATTTCTCTCCTAGTGTTTGACAAGGTGTTTACTAAAACCCGCTTTCACAGCCATATCTCCTTTCTCAGTGACTGTCTCCGTCTCCGACTTACCCCACATGGATTTCAACTGAAATTCCACCCCTCATGTTTCGAACCCACCCAGGATTACAGGTATCTCCGGGACATAAAACGTTTCTCGGACTGCTGTTCCCGTCACATTCTGAAATCCACTCTCAGTGCCATGCGCCGCCATATGAACACACTCGACCTCTCCCTCCAGCAGCACCGCCGTACCCTTTTTCAAAGCTGCGCGTGCCCCCAGTTTCATTTTATCCTTCGGCTCATCCGACGCCTCAACAAGAAACTTTTTCTCTTTCTCTCAAGTGCTAAGGAACGCAAGCTCCAACAACTCATCGACACCAACACCCATCTAGGACCCTCCACCCCTGCCTGTCCCTCCGTCCCCACCCCATCTTCCAATCCCAACCCCAGCCGTGTATTCACTATACCCCCTGACCTTCCCCTCTCCGATGCTGAACGTTCAGTGCTCAGCAAAGGACTTAGTTTCATACCCTTACGCCCTCACCTCAATGAATTTCGGGCTCGGCATGATACTGAACTCTTCTTCCGCCGTCTTCGTCTCCGGGCTCACTTCTTTGGGCAGGAGTCCTCTCCCAGTTCAACGGATCCTTTTACCCATCTTCAATATTCTCCCTCCACCTGGACCCCTCCCTCTGGATTCTTACCTTCTCTCGATCTTTTCATTGAGAACTGTCGGCGCGACATTAGTCGTCTCAATTTCTCTGCTCCTCTCACCCATTCTAACCTGTCTCTCTCTGAACTTACTGCACTCCATTCTCTCAGGTCCAACCCTGACATTGTCATCAAACCCGCTGACAAGGGTGGTGCTGTTGTTGTCTGGCGCACTGACCTCTACCACGCGGAGGCTGAGCGTCAACTCGCAGACACTTCCTCCTACCTCTCCCTGGACCATGACCCCACCACTGAACATCAAGCCATTGTTTCCAGGACTGTCACTGACCTCATCTCCTCTGGGGATCTCCCTCCCACAGCTTCCAACCTGATAGTTGCCCAACCTCGGACGGCCCGCTTCTATCTCCTACCCAAAATCCACAAACAGAACTGCCCCGGTAGACCGATCGTCTCAGCTTGCTCCTGCCCCACAGAACTCATTTCTCGTTATCTTGACTCCCTTCTCTCTCCCCTTGTCCAGTCCCTTCCCACCTACATCCGTGATTCCTCTGACACCTTACGTCACATCAACAATTTCCAGTTCCCTGGCCCCTACCGCTTCCTCTTCACCATGGACGTCCAATCCCTCTACACCTCCATCCCCCACCAGGATGGTCTGAGGGCCCTTAGCTTCTTCCTCGAACAGAGGCCCGAACAATCCCCATCCACCACTACTCTCCTCCGTCTGGCTGAACTTGTTCTCACGCTGAACAATTTCTCCTTCAACTCCTCTCACTTCCTCCAAATAAAAGGTGTGGCTATGGGTACCCGCATGGGCCCCAGCTATGCCTGTCTCTTTATGGGGTATGTGGAACATTCCTTGTTGCAGTCCTACTCCGGCCCCCTTCCACAACTCTTTCTCCGGTACATCGATGATTATTTCGGTGCTGCTTCATGCTCTCGTCAGGACTTGGAAAAATTTATTAATTTTGCTTCCAATCTCCACCCCTCCATCATTTTCACGTGGTCCATCTCTGACACTTCCCTTCCCTTCCTTGACCTCTCTGTCTCAATCTCTGGTGATAGACTGTCCACCAATATCCATTACAAACCCACCGACACCCACAGCTATCTCGACTACAGCTCCTCACACCCCACTTCCTGTAAGGACTCCATCCCATTCTCTCAGTTCCTTCGCCTCCGTCGCATCTGTTCCGATGATGCTACATTCAAAAACAGTTCCTCTGACATGTCCTCCTTCTTCCTTAACCGAGGTTTTCCACCCACGGTCGTTGACAGGGCCCTCAACCGTGTCCGGCCCATCTCCCGCGCATCCGCCCTCACTCCTTCTCCTCCCTCCCAGAAACATGATAGGGTCCCCCTTGTCCTCACTTATCACCCCACCAGCCTCCGCATTCAAAGGATCATCCTCCGCCATTTCCGCCAACTCCAGCATGATGCCACTACCAAACACATCTTCCCTTCACCCCCCTTATCGGCATTCCGTAGGGATCGCTCCCTCCGGGACACCCTGGTCCACTCCTCCACCACCCCCTACTCCTCAACCCCCTCCTATGGCACAACCCCTTGCCCACGCAAAAGATGCAACACCTGCCCCTTCACTTCCTCTCTCCTCACCGTCCAAGGACCCAAACACTCCTTTCAAGTGAAGCAGCATTTCACTTGCATTTCCCCCAACTTAGTCTACTGCATTCGTTGCTCCCAATGTGGTCTCCTCTACATTGGAGAGACCAAACGTAAACTGGGCGACCGCTTTGCAGAACACCTGCGGTCTGTCCGCAAGAATGACCCAAACCTCCCTGTCGCTTGCCATTTTAACACTCCACCCTGCTCTCTTGCCCACATGTCTGTCCTTGGCTTGCTGCATTGTTCCAGTGAAGCCCAACGCAAACTGGAGGAACAACACCTCATCTTCCGACTAGGGACTTTACAGCCTTCCGGACTGAATATTGAATTCAACAACTTTAGGTCGTGAGTCCCCTCCCCCATCCCCACCCCCTTTCTGTTACCCCCTTCTTTTTTTTTCCCAATAAATTATAAAGATTTTCCTTTTCCCACCTATTTCCATTATATAAAATATATAAAAAAAAACCCACTAGAGCTATACCTTGAGTGCCCTACCATCCATTCTTAATTAGCACATTCGTTTAGATAATATCACCAACTTTAACTTTAACACCTATGTGTTCTATTGTACTATTGTTGTTGACATCTTTTGATGATCTGCTTCTATCACTGCTTGTTTGTCGCTACAACCACACCAACCCCCTCCACCTCTCTGTCTCTCTATCTCTCCGCCCCCCACACACACCTTAAACCAGCTTATATTTCAGCTCTTTCCTGGACTCGAACTCAAGTTCTGTCGAAGGGTCATGAGGACTCGAAACGTCAACTCTTTTCTTCTCCGCCGATGCTGCCAGACCTGCTGAGTTTTTCCAGGTAATTCTGTTTTTGTTTCACACACACTCACAGATTGCTATGAGGAAACACCTTTTATGTGGTCATGACATCAAGGCTAGGGCCTTTCTTAAATTACTTAGGAGCTTGGGGAGCCTCTCGTTACCTATTGCTAAATCCATGGAAGCGCATTAGCTACCGAGAGTCAGCTTGCCAATGAATCAGCACACTGTGCTCCTGTCATACAAAAGCTGTAGCATGGATTGAGGATTGGTTAATAAACAGGAAACTAAAAGTAAGCATTAATGGGATATGTTTGGGTTGTGAGGCAGCTGCGAGTTGGGGAGTGCTGCGCTGTCAGAGGGTCAGTACTGAGAGAGTGCCGTACTGTCAGAGGGTCAGTACTGAGGGAGTGCCGCACTGTCAGAGGGTCAGTACTGAGGGAGTGCCGCACTGTCAGAGGGTCAGTACTGAGGGAGTGCCGCACTGTCAGAGGGTCAGTACTGAGGGAGTGCTGCATTGTCAGAGGGTCAGTACTGAGGGAGTGCCGCACTGTCAGAGGGTCAGTACTGAGGGAGTGCCGCACTGTCAGAGGGTCAGTACTGAGGGAGTGCCGCACTGTCAGAGGGTCAGTACTGAGGGAGTGCCGCACTGTCGGAGCGTCAGTACTGAGGGAGTGCCGCACTGTCGGAGGGTCAGTACTGAGGGACTGCCGCACTGTCGGAGGGTCAGTACTGAGGGAGTGCCGCACTGTCAGAGGGTCAGTACTGAGTGAGTGCCGCACTGTCGGAGGGTCAGTACTGAGTGAGTGCCGCACTGTCGGAGGGTCAGTACTGAGGGAGTGTTGCACTGTCGGAGGGTCAGTACTGAGGGAGTGCTGCACTGTCGGAGGGTCAGTACTGAGGGAGAGCCGCACTGTCGGAGGGTCAGTACTGAGGGAGTGTTGCACTATCGGAGGGTCAGTACTGAGGGAGTGCTGCACTGTCGGAGGGTCAGTACTGAGGGAGTGCCGCAGTGTCGGAGGGTCAGTACTGAGGGAGTGTTGCACTGTCGGAGGGTCAGTACTGAGGGAGTGCTGCACTGTCGGAGGGTCAGTACTGAGGGAGTGCTGGACTGTCAGATGGTCAGTACTGAGGGAGTGCCGCACTGTCAGAGGGTCAGTACTGAGGGAGTGCCGCACTGTCAGAGGGTCAGTACTGAGGGAGTGCCGCACTGTCAGAGGGTCAGTACTGATGGAGTGCCGCACTGTCGGAGGTTCAGTACTGAGGGAGCGCCGCACTGTCGGAGGGTCAGTACTGAGGGAGTGCCGCACTGTCGGAGGGTCAGTACTGAGGGAGTGCCGCACTGTCGGAGGGTCAGTACTGAGTGAGTGCCGCACTGTCGGAGGGTCAGTACTGAGGGAGCCCCACACTGTCGGAGGGTCAGTACTGAGGGAGTGCTGCACTGTCGGAGGGTCAGTACTGAGGGAGAGCCGCACTGTCGGAGGGTCAGTACTGAGGGAGTGTTGCACTGTCGGAGGGTCAGTACTGAGGGAGTGCTGCACTGTCGGAGGGTCAGTACTGAGGGAGTGCTGGACTGTCAGATGGTCAGTACTGAGGGAGTGCCGCACTGTCAGAGGGTCAGTACTGAGGGAGTGCCGCACTGTCAGAGGGTCAGTACTGAGGGAGTGCCGCACTGTCAGAGGGTCTGTACTGATGGAGTGCCGCACTGTCGGAGGTTCAGTACTGAGGGAGTGCCGCACTGTCAGAGGGTCAGTACTGAGTGAGTGCCGCACTGTCGGAGGGTCAGTACTGAGTGAGTGCCGCACTGTCGGAGGGTCAGTACTGAGGGAGTGCCGCACTGTCGGAGGGTCAGTACTGAGTGAGTGCCGCACTGTCGGAGGGTCAGTACTGAGGGAATGCCGCACTGTCAGAGGTGCCATGTTTCAGATGTGACATTAAACAGGAGCTCAGTAAGGTCTCTCAGGCGGGCCTAGCTGATCCTGTGGTAACTATCGAATGAAGAGCATAAGCCATCCTCACCTAAACAGACTCTCCACCCATCATCACATTGTTATTGGTCAGAGTCCTCTTCGTTTTGCCCCTTCCTTTCTCGCTCTTCCTCTTTTCTTTGTCTCGTCCTTCTCTCCTTTTTCTTCTGTTTCTGTCCCTCTTTCTATCTCTGTATTTCTTTCCCCATTTTTCTCTCTCTCTTTACTTTTCTCTCTCCTTCCTATATTTCCATCGTTTCTCCTTTGCTTGTTCAATTCCTTTCATTCTCCTCGCTGTCTCTCTCTCTCTCCCTCCTTCCCCTTCTCTCTCTCTCTTTCTAGCTTACTCCCTCTGTCACTCTCCCTGCCTTGCTTCCCTTACTCTCTCACCCTCGGCCTTCCGCTCTCACTTTCCCTTCTCCTTCCATCTTTATCACCCTCTCTCTCCCTCCCCCTTCTCTCTATCTTCTCTCTCTCTCTCTCTCCCCTCTTTCTTTCCATTCTGCCTGGACGTGGCCTTCGCTCCATCCCTCTCTTTCTGTGTCGTTCTCTCTCTCTTGCTCTCTGTCTTCCCTCCTGTTTCTTTCTGAATGTCTGTCTGTCTCTTTCCCTTTTCCACTTCAATCTCAATCTCAATCTCTCTCTCTCTCTCTCTCTCTTCCTCTACTCTCTCTTCTGCACCCTCTCTAACTCTTTTCTCTCCCTCTCCCTATCTCACTGTCTGTTTTTCTCTCTCTCTTTTCCTCTCTCCACCTCCCCTCCTGCTCTCCCCTCCCCCCTTCCCCCTCATGCTGTCCTCTCTCTCTCTCTCTGCTCCTCTCCTCTGTCTTTCTGCCTCTTTCCCTTTCTCTCCATCTGCCTGCCTCTCCCTCTTGCCTCTCTATGTCTCTCTCTCTCCCTCTCTCTTTCCCTTTCTCTCTTGGTTTGCCTGCCTCTCCCTCTCTCCTCTGTCTCCCTCTCTCCCTCTTGTTCTCTATCTGCCTGCATCTCCCTATCTCTCTCCCCCTCTCTCTCCCTCCTTCTCTCTCCATTTGCCCGCCTCTCTCTCCTCTCTCGCTCTTTCTTTTCCTCTCTTTCTTTGTCTATCTGACTGCATCTTTCCCTCCCTTTCTGCCTCCTCTATCCTTTGTCTCTCTCTCTCTCTTGCCCTTTCTCTCTCTATCTGACTGCATCCCTCTCTCCTGCCTCTCTCTGTCTCTCTCTCCCCTCTTTCTCTCTATCTGCCTGGCTCCCCCTCTTGCCTTTCTTTGTCTCTGACCTCCCTCTTTCCCTTTCTCTCTTTACCTACCTCTCTCTCTCAGTACTGACCCTCCGACAGTGCGGCTCTCCCTCAGTACTGACCCTCCGACAGTGCAGCACTCCCTCAGTACTGACCCTCCGACAGTGTGGGGCTCCCTCAGTACTGATCCTCCGACAGTGCGGCACTCACTCAGTACTGACCCTCCGACAGTGCGGCACTCACTCAGTACTGACCCTCCGACAGTGCGGCACTCCCTCAGTACTGACTCCTCTCTCTCTCCTCTGTCCATCTCTCTCGCTCCCTATCTTTTTCTATCTGCCTGCATCTCTCGCTCTCTCCTCTCTCTCTCTCTCCTCTGTCCATCTCTCTCTCTCCTCTCTCTCTCCGTCTCTCTCTCTCCCTCTCTTTTTCTCTTTATCTGCCTGCATCTCTCTCTCTCTCCCTCTCTCTCTCTCCCTCTCTTTCTCTCTCCATCTGCCTGCATCTCTCTCTCTCATCCTCTCTCTCTCTCTACCCGTCTCTCTCCTCATTCAGTCTCTCTCTCTCTCTCCCTATCTTTTTCTATCTGCCTGCATCTCTCTCTCTCCTCTGTCCATCTTTCTCTCTCTCCTCTCTCTCTGACTCTCCCTCTCTCCCTCTCTTTTTCTCTTTATCTGCCTGCATCTCTCTCTTTAGCCCTCTCTCTCTTTCTCGTCTCTCTCTCCCTCTCTTTCTCTCTCCATCTGCCTACATCTCTCTCTCTCTCTCGCCCTCTCTCTCTCTAACCCCCCTCTCTCCTCATTCACTCTCTCTCTCTCCCTCCCTCCTCTCTCTGTCCCTCTCTCAGCCCTACCGCTTCATCGCTTTCCCACTCTCTTATTCTCCTCCCCTCCCCTCCCCGCTTGGCTCTTATCCCATCACATAAGAGATGAGATCACCCACATAGCGCAGAATTACAGTGCAGGATGCAAATACCACAGAATTAGACCATGTAGTTCCAGGAACATTGTTTCTCCTGTGCTTGTCGAGACTTGAGCCGGTGACTCCTTTGCTGGGGGGGGCGTAAGCACTGAAAACGTTATCATCAGAGGCACAACTGTGTGGGAAATGTCTTATTACAACTCGCAAATTCAATTCAAAACATGCTAGGCGTTACAACAACACCTTGCATTTCCACAGCGCCTTTAACACCGAAAATAAGGCCCAAAGTGCTTCAGGAGAATGTTACCAGATAAAAAATTAAAATCACACAGCATAAATACCCATTAGACCAGGAAGCCAAAATCTGGGTCAAAAGGGTAGGTTTTAAGGAGCGTCTTAAAGGAGAGAGAGAGGGAGTGGGAGAGAGAGAGAGAGAGAGAGACGGAGAGGTTTAGGGAGGGAATTCCAGAGCTCAGGGCCACTCTCAGGCAGCTGAAGGCACGACTGCCAATGGTGGAGCGATTAAAATCAGGGGGATGGTCAAGAGGCCGGAATCGGAGGAGCGCAAAGATCTCGGAGGGTCGTAGGAGGGTTACAGAGATAGGGAGGGTTGTAGGGGCTGGAGGAGGTTACAGAGATAGGGAGGGGTGTAGGGGCTGGAGGAGGTTACGGAGATAGGGAGGGTTGTAGGGGCTGGAGGAGGTTACAGAGATTGGGAGGGTTGTAGGGGCTGGAGGAGGTTACAGAGATAGGGAGGGTTGTAGGGGCTGGAAGAGGTTACAGGGATAGGGAGGGTTGTTTAACCGGTGGGGGGTGGTGGTCAGTGTGGGTCAGAGAGCGGAGTGGTTGACGGGTGAAGGGGAAGCGACCATGAGCCACACAGGGGAGCTGAGCTCCGGGTGAGCCGAGGTTTACTCGAGGTGGGACTGGGGTAGTGGGGGGAGGCGGCTCACTGACCATTATTAAGGTTCACTTCGACGGAACCTTGACCGACAAGGAAGCCGAGGGGTTTCTGGATGTGGCAGCGGGGTTGGGTGGTCAGTGGAGCTGAAGCGGCAATTGGTCAGCCGTGGTCTTGCCGAATGGCAGAGCAGGCCCCAGTGGCCCTACTCCGGCCCCGAATTCGTTCGTCCAGTCAGGGGTGTGTCCAACCCGTTGAGGCTGGTGGGGCCGGGGGTGGGGGGGGGGGGAGGGTGTGGTGTGGGGTTGGGGATGGGTGGGAGTGCCTTTCACCCAATGCAACAGGGGGCATCTAAAAGCCTGTCGGAGCAGGCCTCAGGGTCCCGTCCCTGACGCCATGTGGGCCTCAGGCTCCACGCAACCTGCCCGCTGGGCCTTGCCGAAGAGGCTGCTCTTGGCAGGGAGGGGGGTGGGGTGGCGGGGAGCCGGGGCCCAGCCTCCTACCAACCGACCCTCCACGGCTGGATGGCGGGATCTTGGTTCTCCCGCGCCGCCCTCCCACCTCCCACCCCCCCGGCGGGAGGGGGATAAAACCTGGCGGGGTCGGCTTCTCTCCTCGCCGTGGTTGTCCACCCCCCAGTCACAGAGTCGTACAGCGCTGAAACAGGCCATTCGACCCATCGTGGCTGTGCCAGCCCTGTCTATTCTAACCCCTGTCCTCCAGCCCTTGGTCCCCCCTCACCTCGTGCGTTTCAAGCGCTCATCCGAACACTTGGTAAATATCGTGAGGGTTTACGCCTCTGCGGCCCCTCAGGCAGTGAGTTCCAGATTCCAACCACCCTCCTCAAAACCCCCCACCCACCCCCACAAAACCTCCTGCCCCCTTACCTTACATCTATGCGCCCTCCCGCCCCCCCCCCTTGGTTATTGACCCCTCCGCCAAGGGGAAACAAGTCTTCCCCGTCTGCCCTATCCATGCCCCTCATTGTTTTGTGCACCTCAATCACGACCCTCCCACCCCCCCCACCGACCTCCGCCTCCTCTGCTCTAAGGAGGAACAACCCTGGCCTCTCCAGTCTCTCTCGCCCTCGGGCCAGGTTGAAGAGCGCGAGGCTGGCGGGGTGGGCTCTGGGGCATGGGCCTGTCCGCCTCACAACACCCGTGGGCCCAACGGACAGGTATCGAGCGCCAGGGCGATGGGATTGGGGTTGGGGGGGGTGGTGGGGATGGCGGGTGGAGTGGGTGTGGTGGTGGTGGGGGTCAACGGCTGCGAGAGATGTCGGCCGCCCCTCTCGACGACGCGGCCGGGGGAATCGCCAGAGCGAGATGGCGGCAGCAGTTGGCAACCCCCACCCCCGGGTTTAACCGGCCACCCCCCACAACCCTTACCACCCCCCCACCCCACCCCCTGCCCCTCACAGTGTGTGCCCTCGCCCAGGGCGATGGTGAGTGTAAGGGCTACTGGTTAAGCTTTTGGGTGCAGTATTGGCTGTGCATGTGTTCCCCGATGGACAAGACACAACACGGTGCAGGAGCAGAGGGACCTGGGCGTACCTGTGCACAGATCATTGGAACTGGCATGACAGGTGGAGAGAGCAGTTAATAAAGCATATAGTATTATTAATAAGGGCGTGGAGAACAGGAGCAGAGAGGTTATGCGGAGCTCATGTACGACACTGGTTAGACCTCAGCTGGACTATTGTGTACAGTTCTGTGTGTCACACTATGGGAAGGGTGTGAACACATTGGAGAAAATAGATAGACCTCAGCTGGAGTATTGTGTACAGTTCTGGGTGTCTCACTATGGAAAGGATGTGAACACATTGGAGAGAATAGTTAGACCTCAGCTGCAGTTTTGTGTACAGTTCTGGGTGTCACACTATGTGAAGGATGTGAACACAATGGGGAGATTAGTTAGACCTCAGCTGGACTATTGTGTACAGTTCTGGGTATCACACTATGGGAAGAATGTGAACACATTGGAGAGAATATTTAGACCTCAGCTGGAGTATTGTGTACAGTTCTGGGTGTCACAATATGGGAAGGATGTGAACACGGAGTGAATAGTTAGAGCTCAGCTGGATTATTGTGTACAGTTCTGGGTGTCACACTATGGGAAGGATGTGAACACTTTGGAGAGAATAGTTAGACGTCAGCTGGAGTATCATGTATAGTTCTGGGCACCGTTAGGAAGGATGTGAACATATTGGAGAGAATAGTTAGACCTCAGCTGGAGTATTGTGTACAGTTCTGGGTGTCACTCTATGGGAAGGATGTGAACACATTGGAGACAATAGTTAGACCTCAGCTGGAGTATTGTGTACAGTTCTGGGTGCTGTAAGGAAAGACGTGAGCACATTGGAGAGAATAGTTAGACCTCTGCTGGAGTATTGTGTACAGTTCTGGGTGTCACACTATGGGAAGGTTGTGAACACATTGGAGAGAATAGTTAGAACTCAGCTGTAGTATTGTGTGCAGTTCTGGGTGTCACACAATGGGAAGGATGTGAACACATTGGAGAGAATAGTTAGACCTCAGCTGGAGTATTGTGCACAGTTCTGGGTGTCACACTATGGGAAGGATGTGAACACATTGCAGAGAATAATTAGACCTCTGCTGGAGTATTGTGTACAGTTCTGGGTGTCACACTATGGGAAGGATGTGAACACATTGGAGAGAATAGTTAGATCTCAGCTGGAGTATTGTGTACAGTTCTGGGTGTCACACTATGGGAAGGGTGTGAACACATTGGAGAGAATAGTTAGACCTCAGCTGGAGTATTGTGTACAGTTCTGGGTGTCACACTATGGGAATGATGTTTACACATTGGAGAGAATAGTTACACCTCAGGTGGAGTATTGTGTACAGTTCTGGGTGTCACACTATGGGAATGATGTTTACACATTGGAGAGAATAGTTACACCTCAGCTGGAGTATTGTGTACAGTTCTGGGTGCTGTTAGGAAAGATGTGAACACACTGGAGAGAATAGTTAGACCTCTGCTGGAGTATTGTGTACAGTTCTGGGTGTCACACTATGGGAAGGTTGTGAACACTTTGGAGAGAATAGTTGGACATCAGCTGGAGTAATGTGTACAGTTCTGGGTGTCACAATATGGGAAGGATGTGAACATATTGGTGAGAATAGTTAGACCTCAGCTGGAGTATTGTGCACAGTTCCGGGTGTCACACTATGGGAAGGATGTGAACACATTGGAGAGAATAGTTAGAGCTCAGCTGGAGTATTGTGCACAGTTCTGGGTGTCACATTATAGGAAGGATGTGAACACATTGGAGAGAATAGTTAGACCTCAGCTGGAGTATTGTGCACAATTCTGGGTGTCACACTATAGGAAGTATGTGAACACATTGGAGAGAATAGTTAGACATCAGCTGGAGTATTGTGCACAGTTCTGGGTGTCACACTATAGGAAAGATGTTTACACATTGGAGAGAATAGTTAGAGCTCAGCTGGAGTATTGTGCACAGTTCTGGGTGTCACACTATGGGAAGGATGTGAACACATTAGGGAGAATAGTTAGACCTCAGCTGGAGTATTATGCACAGTTCTGTGTGTCACACTATGTGAAGGATGTGAACACATTGGAGAGAATAGTTAGACCTCAGCTGGAGTATTGTGCACAGTTCTAGGTGTCACACTATGGGAAGGATGTGAACACATTGGAGAGAACAGTTAGACCTCAGCTGGAGTATTGTGTACAGTTCTGGGTGTAAAACTATAGGAAGGATGTGACATCTTGGAGAGAATAGCTAGAACTCAGTTGGAGTATTGTGTACAGTTCTGGGTGTCACATTATGGGAAGGGTGTGAACACATTGGAGGGAATAGTTAGATTTCAGCTGGAGTATTGTGTACAGTTCTGGGTGTTGTTTGGAAGGATGTGAACACATTGGAGAGAATAGTTAGACCTCAGCTGGAGTATTGTGTACAGTTCTGGGTGTCACACTATGGGAAGGATGTGAACACATTGGAGAGAATAGTTAGACCTCAGCTGTAGTATTGTGTACAGTTCTGGGTGTTACACTATGGGAAGGATGTGAACACATTGGAGAGAATAGTTAGACCTCAGCTGGAGTATTGTGCACAATTCTGGGTGTCACATTATAGGAAGGATGTGAACACATTGGAGAGAATAGTTAGACCTCAGCTGGAGTATTGTGCACAGTTCTGGGTGTCACACTATGGGAAGCATTTGAACACATTGGAGGGAATAGTTAGAGCTCAGCTGGAGTATTGTGTACAGTTCTGGGTGCCACACTATGGGAAGGATGTGAACACATTGGAGAGAATAGTTAGACCTCAGCTGGAGTATTGTGCACAGTTCTAGGTGTCACACTATGGGAAGGATGTGAACACGTTGGAGAGAACAGTTAGACCTCAGCTGCAGTATTGTGTACAGTTCTGGGTGTCACACTATAGGAAGGATGTGACATCATTGGAGAGAATAGTTAGAACTCAGTTGGAGTATTGTGTACAGTTCTGGGTGTCACACTATGGGAAGGGTGTGGACACATTGGAGAGAATAGTTAGATTTCAGCTGGAGTATTGTGTACAGTTCTGGGTGTTGTTTGGAAGGATGTGAACACATCGGAGAGAATAGTTAGACCTCAGCTGGAGTATTGTGTACAGTTCTGGCTGTCACACTATGGGAAGGATGTGAACACATTGGAGAGAATAGTTAGACCTCAGCTGTAGTATTGTGTACAGTTCTGGGTGTTAAACTATGGGAAGGATGTGAACACATTGGAGAGAATAGTTAGACCTCAGCTGGTGTATTGTGTACAGTTCTGGGTGTCACACTATGGGAAGGGTGTGAACACATTGGAGAGAATAGTTAGACCTCAACTGGAGTATTGTGTACAGTTCTGGATGTCGCACTATAGGAAGGATGTGACATCATTGGAGAGAATAGTTGGAACTCAGTTGGAGTATTGTGTACAGTTCTGGGTGTCACACTATGTGAAGGGTGTGAACACATTGGAGAGAATAGTTAGATTTCAGCTGGAGTATTGTGTACAGTTCTGGGTGTTGTTAGGAAGGATGTGAACACATTGAAGAGAATAGTTAGACCTCAGCTGTAGTATTGTGTACAGTTCTGGGTGTTACACTATGGGAAGGATGTGAACACATTGGAGAGAATAGTTAGACCTCAGCTGGAGTATTGTGCACAATTCTGGGTGTCACATTATAGGAAGGATGTGAACACATTGGAGAGAATAGTTAGACCTCAGCTGGAGTATTGTGCACAGTTCTGGGTGTCACACTATGGGAAGCATTTGAACACATTGGAGGGAATAGTTAGAGCTCAGCTGGAGTATTGTGTACAGTTCTGAGTGTCACACTATGGGAAGGATGTGACATCATTGGAGAGAATAGTTAGAACTCAGTTGGAGTATTGTGTACAGTTCTGGGTGTCACACTATGGGAAGGGTGTGAACACATTGGAGAGAATAGTTAGACCTCAGCTGGAGTATTGTGCACAGTTCTAGGTGTCACACTATGGGAAGGATGTGAACACATTGGAGAGAACAATTAGACCTCAGCTGGAGTATTGTGTACAGTTCTGGGTGTCACACTATGGGAAGGATGTGTACACATTGGAGAGAATAATTAGACCTCAGCTGGAGTATTGTGTACAGTTCTGGGTGTCACACTATGGGAATGATGTGTACACATTGGAGAGAATAGTTACACCTCAGCTGGAGTATTGTGTACAGTTCTGGGTGTCAACCTATGGGAAGGGTGTGAACACATTGGAGTTAATAGTGAGACCTCAGCTGTAGTATTGTGTACAGTTCTGGGTGTCACACTATGGGAATGATGTGCACAGACTGGAGACAATAGTTGCACCTCAGCTGGAGTATTGTGTACAGTTCTGGGTGTCACCCTATGGGAAGGATGTGAACACATTGGAGAGAATAGATAGACCTCAGCTGGAGTATTGTGCATAGTTCTGGGTGTCACACTGTGGGAAGGATGTGAACACATTGGAGAGAATAGTTAGATTTGAGCTGGAGTATTGTGTACAGTTCTGGGTGTTGTTAGGAAGGATGTGACATCATTGGAGAGAATAGTTGGAACTAAGTTGGAGTATTGTGTACAGTTCTGGGTGTCACACTATGTGAAGGGTGTGAACACATTGGAGAGAATAGTTAGATTTCAGCTGGAGTATTGTGTACAGTTCTGGGTGTTTTTAGGAAGGATGTGAACACATTGAAGAGAATAGTTAGACCTCAGCTGTAGTATTGTGTACAGTTCTGGGTGTTACACTATGGGAAGGATGTGAACACATTGGAGAGAATAGTTAGACCTCAGCTGGAGTATTGTGCACAATTCTGGGTGTCACATTATAGGAAGGATGTGAACACATTGGAGAGAATAGTGAGACCTCAGCTGGAGTATTGTGCACAGTTCTGGGTGTCACACTATGGGAAGCATTTGAACACATTGGAGGGAATAGTTAGAGCTCAGCTGGAGTATTGTGTACAGTTCTGGGTGTCACACTATGGGAAGGATGTGACATCATTGGAGAGAATAGTTAGAACTCAGTTGGAGTATTGTGTACAGTTCTGGTGTCACACTATGGGAAGGGTGTGAACACATTGGAGAGAATAGTTAGATTTCAGCTGGAGTATTGTGTACAGTTCTGGGTGTTGTTTGGAATGATGTGAACACATTGGAGAGAATAGTTAGACCTCAGCTGGAGTATTGTGTACAGTTCTGGGTGTCACACTATGGGAAGGATGTGAACACATTGGAGAGAATAGTTAGACCTCAGCTGGAGTATTGTGTACAGTTCTGGGTGTCACACCATGGGAAGGATGTGAACACATTGGAGAGAATAGTTAGACCTCAGCTGGAGTATTGTGCACAGTTCTAGGTGTCACACTATGGGAAGGATGTGAACACATTGGAGAGAACAATTAGACCTCAGCTGGAGTATTGTGTACAGTTCTGCGTGTCACACTATGGGAAGGATGTGTACACATTGGAGAGAATAATTAGACCTCAGCTGGAGTATTGTGTACAGTTCTGGGTGTCACAATATGGGAAGGATGTGAACACGGAGTGAATAGTTAGAGCTCAGCTGGATTATTGTGTACAGTTCTGGGTGTCACACTATGGGAAGGATGTGAACACTTTGGAGAGAATAGTTAGACGTCAGCTGGAGTATCATGTATAGTTCTGGGCACCGTTAGGAAGGATGTGAACATATTGGA
Organism: Carcharodon carcharias; assembly: GCF_017639515.1. Taxonomy (NCBI): domain Eukaryota; kingdom Metazoa; phylum Chordata; class Chondrichthyes; order Lamniformes; family Lamnidae; genus Carcharodon; species Carcharodon carcharias. Next base: position 105,273 of record NC_054490.1, read on the forward strand.
GAGAATAGTTAGACCTCAGCTGGAGTATTGTGTACAGTTCTGGGTGTCACTCTATGGGAAGGATGTGAACACATTGGAGACAATAGTTAGACCTCAGCTGGAGTATTGTGTACAGTTCTGGGGGCTGTAAGGAAAGACGTGAGCACATTGGAGAGAATAGTTAGACCTCTGCTGGAGTATTGTGTACAGTTCTGGGTGTCACACTATGGGAAGGTTGTGAACACATTGGAGAGAATAGTTAGAACTCAGCTGTAGTATTGTGTGCAGTTCTGGGTGTCACACAATGGGAAGGATGTGAACACATTGGAGAGAATAGTTAGACCTCAGCTGGAGTATTGTGCACAGTTCTGGGTGTCACACTATGGGAAGGATGTGAACACATTGCAGAGAATAATTAGACCTCTGCTGGAGTATTGTGTACAGTTCTGGGTGTCACACTATGGGAAGGATGTGAACACATTGGAGAGAATAGTTAGATCTCAGCTGGAGTACTGTGTACAGTTCTGGGTGTCACACTATGGGAAGGGTGTGAACACATTGGAGAGAATAGTTAGACCTCAGCTGGAGTATTGTGTACAGTTCTGGGTGTCACACTATGGGAATGATGTTTACACATTGGAGAGAATAGTTACACCTCAGGTGGAGTATTGTGTACAGTTCTGGGTGTCACACTATGGGAATGATGTTTACACATTGGAGAGAATAGTTACACCTCAGCTGGAGTATTGTGTACAGTTCTGGGTGCTGTTAGGAAAGATGTGAACACACTGGAGAGAATAGTTAGACCTCTGCTGGAGTATTGTGTACAGTTCTGGGTGTCACACTGTGGGAAGGTTGTGAACACTTTGGAGAGAATAGTTGGACATCAGCTGGAGTAATGTGTACAGTTCTGGGTGTCACAATATGGGAAGGATGTGAACATATTGGTGAGAATAGTTAGACCTCAGCTGGAGTATTGTGCACAGTTCCGGGTGTCACACTATGGGAAGGATGTGAACACATTGGAGAGAATAGTTAGAGCTCAGCTGGAGTATTGTGCACAGTTCTGGGTGTCACATTATAGGAAGTATGTGAACACATTGGAGAGAATAGTTAGACCTCAGCTGGAGTATTGTGCACAGTTCTGGGTGTCACACTATAGGAAAGATGTTTACACATTGGAGAGAATAGTTAGAGCTCAGCTGGAGTATTGTGCACAGTTCTGGGTGTCACACTATGGGAAGGATGTGAACACATTAGGGAGAATAGTTAGACCTCAGCTGGAGTATTATGCACAGTTCTGTGTGTCACACTATGTGAAGGATGTGAACACATTGGAGAGAATAGTTAGACCTCAGCTGGAGTATTGTGCACAGTTCTAGGTGTCACATTATGGGAAGGATGTGAACACATTGGAGAGAACAGTTAGACCTCAGCTGGAGTATTGTGTACAGTTCTGGGTGTCAAACTATAGGAAGGATGTGACATCTTGGAGAGAATAGCTAGAACTCAGTTGGAGTATTGTGTACAGTTCTGGGTGTCACATTATGGGAAGCGTGTGAACACATTGGAGAGAATAGTTAGATTTCAGCTGGAGTATTGTGTACAGTTCTGGGTGTTGTTAGGAAGGATGTGAACACATTGGAGAGAATAGTTAGACCTCAGCTGGAGTATTGTGTACAGTTCTGGGTGTCACACTATGGGAAGGATGTGAACACATTGGAGAGAATAGTTAGACCTCAGCTGTAGTATTGTGTACAGTTCTGGGTGTTACACTATGGGAAGGATGTGAACACATTGGAGAGAATAGTTAGACCTCAGCTGGAGTATTGTGCACAATTCTGGGTGTCACATTATAGGAAGGATGTGAACACATTGGAGAGAATAGTTAGACCTCAGCTGGAGTATTCTGGACAGTTCTGGGTGTCACACTATGGGAAGCATTTGAACACATTGGAGGGAATAGTTAGAGCTCAGCTGGAGTATTGTGTACAGTTCTGGGTGCCACACTATGGGAAGGATGTGAACACATTGGAGAGAATTGTTAGACCTCAGCTGGAGTATTGTGCACAGTTCTAGGTGTCACACTATGGGAAGGATGTGAACACGTTGGAGAGAACAGTTAGACCTCAGCTGCAGTATTGTGTACAGTTCTGGGTGTCACACTATAGGAAGGATGTGACATCATTGGAGAGAATAGTTAGAACTCAGTTGGAGTATTGTGTACAGTTCTGGGTGTCACACTATGGGAAGGGTGTGGACACATTGGAGAGAATAGTTAGATTTCAGCTGGAGTATTGTGTACAGTTCTGGGTGTTGTTTGGAAGGATGTGAACACATCGGAGAGAATAGTTAGACCTCAGCTGGAATATTGTGTACAGTTCTGGCTGTCACACTATGGGAAGGATGTGAACACATTGGAGAGAATAGTTAGACCTCAGCTGTAGTATTGTGTTCAGTTCTGGGTGTTAAACTATGGGAAGGATGTGAACACATTGGAGAGAATAGTTAGACCTCAGCTGGTGTATTGTGTACAGTTCTGGGTGTCACACTATGGGAAGGGTGTGAACACATTGGAGAGAATAGTTAGACCTCAACTGGAGTATTGTGTACAGTTCTGGATGTCGCACTATAGGAAGGATGTGACATCATTGGAGAGAATAGTTGGAACTCAGTTGGAGTATTGTGTACAGTTCTGGGTGTCACACTATGTGAAGGGTGTGAACACATTGGAGAGAATAGTTAGATTTCAGCTGGAGTATTGTGTACAGTTCTGGGTGTTGTTAGGAAGGATGTGAACACATTGAAGAGAATAGTTAGACCTCAGCTGTAGTATTGTGTACAGTTCTGGGTGTTACACTATGGGAAGGATGTGAACACATTGGAGAGAATAGTTAGACCTCAGCTGGAGTATTGTGCACAATTCTGGGTGTCACATTATAGGAAGGATGTGAACACATTGGAGAGAATAGTTAGACCTCAGCTGGAGTATTGTGCACAGTTCTGGGTGTCACACTATGGGAAGCATTTGAACACATTGGAGGGAATAGTTAGAGCTCAGCTGGAGTATTGTGTACAGTTCTGGGTGTCACACTATGGGAAGGATGTGACATCATTGGAGAGAATAGTTAGAACTCAGTTGGAGTATTGTGTACAGTTCTGGGTGTCACACTATGGGAAGGGTGTGAACACATTGGAGAGAATAGTTAGACCTCAGCTGGAGTATTGTGCACAGTTCTAGGTGTCACACTATGGGAAGGATGTGAACACATTGGAGAGAACAATTAGACCTCAGCTGGAGTATTGTGTACAGTTCTGGGTGTCACACTATGGGAAGGATGTGTACACATTGGAGAGAATAATTAGACCTCAGCTGGAGTATTGTGTACAGTTCTGGGTGTCACACTATGGGAATGATGTGTACACATTGGAGAGAATAGTTACACCTCAGCTGGAGTATTGTGTACAGTTCTGGGTGTCAACCTATGGGAAGGGTGTGAACACATTGGAGTTAATAGTGAGACCTCAGCTGTAGTATTGTGTACAGTTCTGGGTGTCACACTATGGGAATGATGTGCACAGACTGGAGACAATAGTTGCACCTCAGCTGGAGTATTGTGTACAGTTCTGGGTGTCACCCTATGGGAAGGATGTGAACACATTGGAGAGAATAGATAGACCTCAGCTGGAGTATTGTGCATAGTTCTGGGTGTCACACTGTGGGAAGGATGTGAACACATTGGAGAGAATAGTTAGACCTCAGCTGGAGTATTGTGTACAGTTCTGGGTGTCACACTATGGGAAGGATGTGAACACATTGGAGAGAAAAATTAGACCTCAGCTGGAGTATTGTATACAGTTCTGGGTGTCACACTATGGGAAGGATGTGAACACATTGGAGAGAATAGTTAGACCTCAGCTGGAGTATTGTGTACAGTTCTGGGTGTCACACTATGGGAAGGATGTGAACATATTGGTGAGAATAGTTAGACCTCAGCTGGAGTATTGTGCACAGTTCTGGGTGTCACATTATAGGATGGATGTGAACACATTGGAGAGAACAGTTATACCTCAGCTGGAGTATTGTGTACAGTTCTGGGTGTCAAACTATAGGAAGGATGTGACATCATTGGAGAGAATAGTTAGAACTCAGTTGGAGTATTGTGTACAGTTCTGGGTGTCACACTATGGGAAGGGTGTGAACACATTGGAGAGAATAGTTAGATTTGAGCTGGAGTATTGTGTACAGTTCTGGGTGTTGTTAGGAAGGATGTGAACACATTGGAGAGAATAGTTAGACCTCAGCTGTAGTATTGTGTACAGTTCTGGGTGTTACACTATGGGAAGGATGTGAACACATTGGAGAGAATAGTTAGACCTCAGCTGGAGTATTGTGCACAATTCTGGGTGTCACATTATAGGAAGGATGTGAACACATTGGAGAGAATAGTTAGACCTCAGCTGGAGTATTGTGCACAGTTCTGGGTGTCACACTATGGGAAACATTTGAACACATTGGAGGGAATAGTTAGAGCTCAGCTGGAGTATTGTGCACAGTTCTAGGTGTCACACTATGGGAAGGATGTGAACACGTTGGAGAGAACAGTTAGACCTCAGCTGCGGTATTGTGTACAGTTCTGGGTGTCACACTATGGGAAGGATGTGACATCATTGGAGAGAATAGTTAGAACTCAGTTGGAGTATTGTGTACAGTTCTGGGTGTCACACTATGGGAAGGGTGTGAACACATTGGAGAGAATAGTTAGATTTCAGCTGGAGTATTGTGTACAGTTCTGGGTGTTGTTTGGAAGGATGTGAACACATCGGAGAGAATAGTTAGACCTCAGCTGGAGTATTGTGTACAGTTCTGGCTGTCACACTATGGGAAGGATGTGAACACATTGGAGAGAATAGTTAGACCTCAGCTGGAGTATTGTGCACAATTCTGGGTGTCACATTATAGGAAGGATGTGAACACATTGGAGAGAATAGTTAGACCTCAGCTGGAGTATTGTGCACAGTTCTGGGTGTCACACTATGGGAAACATTTGAACACATTGGAGAGAATAGTTAGACCTCAGCTGGAGTATTGTGCACAGTTCTAGGTGTCACACTATGGGAAGGATGTGAACACGTTGGAGAGAACAGTTAGACCTCAGCTGCAGTATTGTGTACAGTTCTGGGTGTCACACTATGGGAAGGATGTGACATCATTGGAGAGAATAGTTAGAACTCAGTTGGAGTATTGTGTACAGTTCTGGGTGTCACACTATGGGAAGGGTGTGAACACATTGGAGAGAATAGTTAGATTTCAGCTGGAGTATTGTGTACAGTTCTGGGTGTTGTTTGGAAGGATGTGAACACATCGGAGAGAATAGTTAGACCTCAGCTGGAGTATTGTGTACAGTTCTGGCTGTCACACTATGGGAAGGATGTGAACACATTGGAGAGAATAGTTAGACCTCAGCTGTAGTATTGTGTACAGTTCTGGGTGTTACACTATGGGAAGGATGTGAACACATTGGAGAGAATAATTAGACCTCAGCTGGTGTATTGTGTACAGTTCTGGGTGTCACACTATGGGAAGGGTGTGAACACATTGGAGAGAATAGTTAGACCTCAGCTGGAGTATTGTGTACAGTTCTGGATGTCGCACTATAGGAAGGATGTGACATCATTGGAGAGAAGAGTTGGAACTAAGTTGGAGTATTGTGTACAGTTTTGGGTGTCACACTATGTGAAGTGTGTGAACACATTGGAGAGAATAGTTAGAATTCAGCTGGAGTATTGTGTACAGTTCTGGGTGTTGTTAGGAAGGATGTGAACACATTGAAGAGAATAGTTAGACCTCAGCTGTAGTATTGTGTACAGTTCTGGGTGTTACACTATGGGAAGGATGTGAACACATTGGAGAGAATAGTTAGACCTCAGCTGGAGTATTGTGCACAATTCTGGGTGTCACATTATAGGAAGGATGTGAACACATTGGAGAGAATAGTGAGACCTCAGCTGGAGTATTGTGCACAGTTCTGGGTGTCACACTATGGGAAGCATTTGAACACATTGGAGGGAATAGTTAGAGCTCAGCTGGAGTATTGTGTACAGTTCTGGGTGTCACACTATGGGAAGGATGTGACATCATTGGAGAGAATAGTTAGAACTCAGTTGGAGTATTGTGTACAGTTCTGGGTGTCACACTATGGGAAGGGTGTGAACACATTGGAGAGAATAGTTAGATTTCAGCTGGAGTATTGTGTACAGTTCTGGGTGTTGTTTGGAATGATGTGAACACATTGGAGAGAATAGTTAGACCTCAGCTGGAGTATTGTGTACAGTTCTGGGTGTCACACTATGGGAAGGATGTGAACACATTGGAGAGAATAGTTAGACCTCAGCTGTAGTATTGTGTACAGTTCTGGGTGTTACACTATGGGAAGGATGTGAACACATTGGAGAGAATAGTTAGACCTCAGCTGGAGTATTGTGTACAGTTCTGGGTGTCACACCATGTGAAGGATGTGAACACATTGGAGAGAATAGTTAGACCTCAGCTGGAGTATTGTGCACAGTTCTAGGTGTCACACTATGGGAAGGATGTGAACACATTGGAGAGAACAATTAGACCTCAGCTGGAGTATTGTGTACAGTTCTGGGTGTCACACTATGGGAAGGATGTGTACACATTGGAGAGAATAATTAGACCTCAGCTGGAGTATTGTGTACAGTTCTGGGTGTCACAATATGGGAAGGATGTGAACACGGAGTGAATAGTTAGAGCTCAGCTGGATTATTGTGTACAGTTCTGGGTGTCACACTATGGGAAGGATGTGAACACTTTGGAGAGAATAGTTAGACGTCAGCTGGAGTATCATGTATAGTTCTGGGCACCGTTAGGAAGGATGTGAACATATTGGAGAGAATAGTTAGACCTCAGCTGGAGTATTGTGTACAGTTCTGGGTGTCACTCTATGGGAAGGATGTGAACACATTGGAGACAATAGTTAGACCTCAGCTGGAGTATTGTGTACAGTTCTGGGTGCTGTAAGGAAAGACGTGAGCACATTGGAGAGAATAGTTAGACCTCTGCTGGAGTATTGTGTACAGTTCTGGGTGTCACACTATGGGAAGGTTGTGAACACATTGGAGAGAATAGTTAGAACTCAGCTGTAGTATTGTGTGCAGTTCTGGGTGTCACACAATGGGAAGGATGTGAACACATTGGAGAGAATAGTTAGACCTCAGCTGGAGTATTGTGCACAGTTCTGGGTGTCACACTATGGGAAGGATGTGAACACATTGCAGAGAATAATTAGACCTCTGCTGGAGTATTGTGTACAGTTCTGGGTGTCACACTATGGGAAGGATGTGAACACATTGGAGAGAATAGTTAGATCTCAGCTGGAGTACTGTGTACAGTTCTGGGTGTCACACTATGGGAAGGGTGTGAACACATTGGAGAGAATAGTTAGACCTCAGCTGGAGTATTGTGTACAGTTCTGGGTGTCACACTATGGGAATGATGTTTACACATTGGAGAGAATAGTTACACCTCAGGTGGAGTATTGTGTACAGTTCTGGGTGTCACACTATGGGAATGATGTTTACACATTGGAGAGAATAGTTACACCTCAGCTGGAGTATTGTGTACAGTTCTGGGTGCTGTTAGGAAAGATGTGAACACACTGGAGAGAATAGTTAGACCTCTGCTGGAGTATTGTGTACAGTTCTGGGTGTCACACTGTGGGAAGGTTGTGAACACTTTGGAGAGAATAGTTGGACATCAGCTGGAGTAATGTGTACAGTTCTGGGTGTCACAATATGGGAAGGATGTGAACATATTGGTGAGAATAGTTAGACCTCAGCTGGAGTATTGTGCACAGTTCCGGGTGTCACACTATGGGAAGGATGTGAACACATTGGAGAGAATAGTTAGAGCTCAGCTGGAGTATTGTGCACAGTTCTGGGTGTCACATTATAGGAAGGATGTGAACACATTGGAGAGAATAGTTAGACCTCAGCTGGAGTATTGTGCACAATTCTGGGTGTCACACTATAGGAAGTATGTGAACACATTGGAGAGAATAGTTAGACCTCAGCTGGAGTATTGTGCACAGTTCTGGGTGTCACACTATAGGAAAGATGTTTACACATTGGAGAGAATAGTTAGAGCTCAGCTGGAGTATTGTGCACAGTTCTGGGTGTCACACTATGGGAAGGATGTGAACACATTAGGGAGAATAGTTAGACCTCAGCTGGAGTATTATGCACAGTTCTGTGTGTCACCCTATGTGAAGGATGTGAACACATTGGAGAGAATAGTTAGACCTCAGCTGGAGTATTGTGCACAGTTCTAGGTGTCACATTATGGGAAGGATGTGAACACATTGGAGAGAACAGTTAGACCTCAGCTGGAGTATTGTGTACAGTTCTGGGTGTCAAACTATAGGAAGGATGTGACATCTTGGAGAGAATAGCTAGAACTCAGTTGGAGTATTGTGTACAGTTCTGGGTGTCACATTATGGGAAGGGTGTGAACACATTGGAGAGAATAGTTAGATTTCAGCTGGAGTATTGTGTACAGTTCTGGGTGTTGTTAGGAAGGATGTGAACACATTGGAGAGAATAGTTAGACCTCAGCTGGAGTATTGTGTACAGTTCTGGGTGTCACACTATGGGAAGGATGTGAACACATTGGAGAGAAAAATTAGACCTCAGCTGGAGTATTGTATACAGTTCTGGGTGTCACACTATGGGAAGGATGTGAACACATTGGAGAGAATAGTTAGACCTCAGCTGGAGTATTGTGTACAGTTCTGGCTGTCACACTATGGGAAGGATGTGAACATATTGGTGAGAATAGTTATACATCAGCTGGAGTATTGTGCACAGTTCTGGGTGTCACATTATAGGATGGATGTGAACACATTGGAGAGAACAGTTATACCTCAGCTGGAGTATTGTGTACAGTTCTGGGTGTCAAACTATAGGAAGGATGTGACATCATTGGAGAGAATAGTTAGAACTCATTTGGAGTATTGTGTACAGTTCTGGGTGTCACACTATGGGAAGGGTGTGAACACATTGGAGAGAATAGTTAGATTTGAGCTGGAGTATTGTGTACAGTTCTGGGTGTTGTTAGGAAGGATGTGAACACATTGGAGAGAATAGTTAGACCTCAGCTGGAGTATTATGCACAGTTCTGTGTGTCACACTATGTGAAGGATGTGAACACATTGGAGAGAATAGTTAGACCTCAGCTGGAGTATTGTGCACAGTTCTAGGTGTCACACTATGGGAAGGATGTGAACACATTGGAGAGAACAGTTAGACCTCAGCTGGAGTATTGTGTACAGTTCTGGGTGTCAAACTATAGGAAGGATGTGACATCTTGGAGAGAATAGCTAGAACTCAGTTGGAGTATTGTGTACAGTTCTGGGTGTCACATTATGGGAAGGGTGTGAACACATTGGAGAGAATAGTTAGATTTCAGCTGGAGTATTGTGTACAGTTCTGGGTGTTGTTAGGAAGGATGTGAACACATTGGAGAGAATAGTTAGACCTCAGCTGGAGTATTGTGTACAGTTCTGGGTGTCACACTATGGGAAGGAAGTGAACACATTGGAGAGAATAGTTAGACCTCAGCTGTAGTATTGTGTACAGTTCTGGGTGTTACACTATGGGAAGGATGTGAACACATTGGAGAGAATAGTTAGACCTCAGCTGGAGTATTGTGCACAATTCTGGGTGTCACATTATAGGAAGGATGTGAACACATTGGAGAGAATAGTTAGACCTCAGCTGGAGTATTGTGCACAGTTCTGGGTGTCACACTATGGGAAGCATTTGAACACATTGGAGGGAATAGTTAGAGCTCAGCTGGAGTATTGTGTACAGTTCTGGGTGTCACACTATGGGAAGGATGTGAACACATTGGAGAGAATAGTTAGACCTCAGCTGGAGTATTGTGCACAGTTCTGGGTGTCACACTATAGGAAAGATGTTTACACATTGGAGAGAATAGTTAGAGCTCAGCTGGAGTATTGTGCACAGTTCTAGGTGTCACACTATGGGAAGGATGTGAACAAAGTTGGAGAGAACAGTTAGACTTCAGCTGCAGTATTGTGTACAGTTCTGGGTGTCACACTATGGGAAGGATGTGACATCATTGGAGAGAATAGTTAGAAGTCAGTTGGAGTATTGTGTACAGTTCTGGGTGTCACACTATGGGAAGGGTGTGAACACATTGGAGAGAATAGTTAGATTTCAGCTGGAGTATTGTGTACAGTTCTGGGTGTTGTTTGGAAGGATGTGAAGACATCGGAGAGAATAGTTAGACCTCAGCTGTAGTATTGTGTACAGTTCTGGGTGTTACACTATGGGAAGGATGTGAACACATTGGAGAGAATAGTTAGACCTCAGCTGGAGTATTGTGCACAATTCTGGGTGTCACATTATAGGAAGGATGTGAACACATTGGAGAGAATAGTTAGACCTCAGCTGGAGTATTGTGCACAGTTCTGGGTGTCACACTATGGGAAGCATTTGAACACATTGGAGGGAATAGTTAGAGCTCAGCTGGAGTATTGTGTACAGTTCTGGGTGTCACACTATGGGAAGGATGTGAACACATTGGAGAGAATAGTTAGACCTCAGCTGGAGTATTGTGCACAGTTCTAGGTGTCACACAATGGGAAGGATGTGAACAAAGTTGGAGAGAACAGTTAGACTTCAGCTGCAGTATTGTGTACAGTTCTGGGTGTCACACTATGGGAAGGATGTGACATCATTGGAGAGAATAGTTAGAAGTCAGTTGGAGTATTGTGTACAGTTCTGGGTGTCACACTATGGGAAGGGTGTGAACACATTGGAGAGAATAGTTAGATTTCAGCTGGAGTATTGTGTACAGTTCTGGGTGTTGTTTGGAAGGATGTGAACACATTGAAGAGAATAGTTAGACCTCAGCTGTAGTATTGTGTACAGTTCTGGGTGTTACACTATGGGAAGGATGTGAACACATTGGAGAGAATAGTTAGACCTCAGCTGGAGTATTGTGCACAATTCTGGGTGTCACATTATAGGAAGGATGTGAACACATTGGAGAGAATAGTTAGACCTCAGCTGGAGTATTGTGCACAGTTCTGGGTGTCACACTATGGGAAGCATTTGAACACATTGGAGGGAATAGTTAGAGCTCAGCTGGAGTATTGTGTACAGTTCTGGGTGTCACACTATGGGAAGGATGTGACATCATTGGAGAGAATAGTTAGAACTCAGTTGGAGTATTGTGTACAGTTCTGGGTGTCACACTATGGGAAGGATGTGAACACATTGGAGAGAACAATTAGACCTCAGCTGGAGTATTGTGTACAGTTCTGGGTGTCACACTATGGGAATGATGTGTACACATTGGAGAGAATAGTTACACCTCAGGTGGAGTATTGTGTACAGTTCTGGGTGTCAACCTATGGGAAGGGTGTGAACACATTGGAGTGAATAGTGAGACCTCAGCTGTAGTATTGTGTACAGTTCTGGGTGTCATACTATGCGAATGATGTGCACAGACTGGAGACAATAGTTGCACCTCAGCTGGAGTATTGTGTACAGTTCTGGGTGTCACCCTATGGGAAGGATGTGAACACATTGGAGAGAATAGATAGACCTCAGCTGGAGTATTGTGCATAGTTCTGGGTGTCACACTGTGGGAAGGATGTGAACACATTGGAGAGAATAGTTAGACCTCAGCTGGAGTATTGTGTACAGTTCTGGGTGTCACACTATGGGAAGGATGTGAACACATTGGAGAGAAAAATTAGACCTCAGCTGGAGTATTGTATACAGTTCTGGGTGTCACACTATGGGAAGGATGTGAACACATTGGAGAGAATAGTTAGACCTCAGCTGGAGTATTGTGCACAGTTCTAGGTGTCACACTATGGGAAGGATGTGAACACATTGGAGAGAACAATTAGACCTCAGCTGGAGTATTGTGTACAGTTCTGGGTGTCACACTATGGGAAGGATGTGTACACATTGGAGAGAATAATTAGACCTCAGCTGGAGTATTGTGTACAGTTCTGGGTGTCACAATATGGGAAGGATGTGAACACGGAGTGAATAGTTAGAGCTCAGCTGGATTATTGTGTACAGTTCTGGGTGTCACACTATGGGAAGGATGTGAACACTTTGGAGAGAATAGTTAGACGTCAGCTGGAGTATCATGTATAGTTCTGGGCACCGTTAGGAAGGATGTGAACATATTGGAGAGAATAGTTAGACCTCAGCTGGAGTATTGTGTACAGTTCTGGGTGTCACTCTATGGGAAGGATGTGAACACATTGGAGACAATAGTTAGACCTCAGCTGGAGTATTGTGTACAGTTCTGGGTGCTGTAAGGAAAGACGTGAGCACATTGGAGAGAATAGTTAGACCTCTGCTGGAGTATTGTGTACAGTTCTGGGTGTCACACTATGGGAAGGTTGTGAACACATTGGAGAGAATAGTTAGAACTCAGCTGTAGTATTGTGTGCAGTTCTGGGTGTCACACAATGGGAAGGATGTGAACACATTGGAGAGAATAGTTAGACCTCAGCTGGAGTATTGTGCACAGTTCTGGGTGTCACACTATGGGAAGGATGTGAACACATTGCAGAGAATAATTAGACCTCTGCTGGAGTATTGTGTACAGTTCTGGGTGTCACACTATGGGAAGGATGTGAACACATTGGAGAGAATAGTTAGACCTCAGCTGGAGTATTGTGCACAATTCTGGGTGTCACATTATAGGAAGGATGTGAACACATTGGAGAGAATAGTTAGACCTCAGCTGGAGTATTGTGCACAGTTCTGGGTGTCACACTATGGGAAGCATTTGAACACATTGGAGGGAATAGTTAGAGCTCAGCTGGAGTATTGTGTACAGTTCTGGGTGTCACACTATGGGAAGGATGTGAACACATTGGAGAGAATAGTTAGACCTCAGCTGGAGTATTGTGCACAGTTCTGGGTGTCACACTATAGGAAAGATGTTTACACATTGGAGAGAATAGTTAGAGCTCAGCTGGAGTATTGTGCACAGTTCTAGGTGTCACACTATGGGAAGGATGTGAACAAAGTTGGAGAGAACAGTTAGACTTCAGCTGCAGTATTGTGTACAGTTCTGGGTGTCACACTATGGGAAGGATGTGACATCATTGGAGAGAATAGTTAGAAGTCAGTTGGAGTATTGTGTACAGTTCTGGGTGTCACACTATGGGAAGGGTGTGAACACATTGGAGAGAATAGTTAGATTTCAGCTGGAGTATTGTGTACAGTTCTGGGTGTTGTTTGGAAGGATGTGAACACATTGAAGAGAATAGTTAGACCTCAGCTGTAGTATTGTGTACAGTTCTGGGTGTTACACTATGGGAAGGATGTGAACACATTGGAGAGAATAGTTAGACCTCAGCTGGAGTATTGTGCACAATTCTGGGTGTCACATTATAGGAAGGATGTGAACACATTGGAGAGAATAGTTAGACCTCAGCTGGGGTATTGTGCACAGTTCTGGGTGTCACACTATGGGAAGCATTTGAACACATTGGAGGGAATAGTTAGAGCTCAGCTGGAGTATTGTGTACAGTTCTGGGTGTCACACTATGGGAAGGATGTGAACACATTGGAGAGAATAGTTAGACCTCAGCTGGAGTATTGTGCACAGTTCTAGGTGTCACACAATGGGAAGGATGTGAACAAAGTTGGAGAGAACAGTTAGACTTCAGCTGCAGTATTGTGTACAGTTCTGGGTGTCACACTATGGGAAGGATGTGACATCATTGGAGAGAATAGTTAGAAGTCAGTTGGAGTATTGTGTACAGTTCTGGGTGTCACACTATGGGAAGGGTGTGAACACATTGGAGAGAATAGTTAGATTTCAGCTGGAGTATTGTGTACAGTTCTGGGTGTTGTTTGGAAGGATGTGAACACATTGAAGAGAATAGTTAGACCTCAGCTGTAGTATTGTGTACAGTTCTGGGTGTTACACTATGGGAAGGATGTGAACACATTGGAGAGAATAGTTAGACCTCAGCTGGAGTATTGTGCACAATTCTGGGTGTCACATTATAGGAAGGATGTGAACACATTGGAGAGAATAGTTAGACCTCAGCTGGAGTATTGTGCACAGTTCTGGGTGTCACACTATGGGAAGCATTTGAACACATTGGAGGGAATAGTTAGAGCTCAGCTGGAGTATTGTGTACAGTTCTGGGTGTCACACTATGGGAAGGATGTGACATCATTGGAGAGAATAGTTAGAACTCAGTTGGAGTATTGTGTACAGTTCTGGGTGTCACACTATGGGAAGGATGTGAACACATTGGAGAGAACAATTAGACCTCAGCTGGAGTATTGTGTACAGTTCTGGGTGTCACACTATGGGAATGATGTGTACACATTGGAGAGAATAGTTACACCTCAGGTGGAGTATTGTGTACAGTTCTGGGTGTCAACCTATGGGAAGGGTGTGAACACATTGGAGTGAATAGTGAGACCTCAGCTGTAGTATTGTGTACAGTTCTGGGTGTCATACTATGCGAATGATGTGCACAGACTGGAGACAATAGTTGCACCTCAGCTGGAGTATTGTGTACAGTTCTGGGTGTCACCCTATGGGAAGGATGTGAACACATTGGAGAGAATAGATAGACCTCAGCTGGAGTATTGTGCATAGTTCTGGGTGTCACACTGTGGGAAGGATGTGAACACATTGGAGAGAATAGTTAGACCTCAGCTGGAGTATTGTGTACAGTTCTGGGTGTCACACTATGGGAAGGATGTGAACACATTGGAGAGAAAAATTAGACCTCAGCTGGAGTATTGTATACAGTTCTGGGTGTCACACTATGGGAAGGATGTGAACACATTGGAGAGAATAGTTAGACCTCAGCTGGAGTATTGTGCACAGTTCTAGGTGTCACACTATGGGAAGGATGTGAACACATTGGAGAGAACAATTAGACCTCAGCTGGAGTATTGTGTACAGTTCTGGGTGTCACACTATGGGAAGGATGTGTACACATTGGAGAGAATAATTAGACCTCAGCTGGAGTATTGTGTACAGTTCTGGGTGTCACAATATGGGAAGGATGTGAACACGGAGTGAATAGTTAGAGCTCAGCTGGATTATTGTGTACAGTTCTGGGTGTCACACTATGGGAAGGATGTGAACACTTTGGAGAGAATAGTTAGACGTCAGCTGGAGTATCATGTATAGTTCTGGGCACCGTTAGGAAGGATGTGAACATATTGGAGAGAATAGTTAGACCTCAGCTGGAGTATTGTGTACAGTTCTGGGTGTCACTCTATGGGAAGGATGTGAACACATTGGAGACAATAGTTAGACCTCAGCTGGAGTATTGTGTACAGTTCTGGGTGCTGTAAGGAAAGACGTGAGCACATTGGAGAGAATAGTTAGACCTCTGCTGGAGTATTGTGTACAGTTCTGGGTGTCACACTATGGGAAGGTTGTGAACACATTGGAGAGAATAGTTAGAACTCAGCTGTAGTATTGTGTGCAGTTCTGGGTGTCACACAATGGGAAGGATGTGAACACATTGGAGAGAATAGTTAGACCTCAGCTGGAGTATTGTGCACAGTTCTGGGTGTCACACTATGGGAAGGATGTGAACACATTGCAGAGAATAATTAGACCTCTGCTGGAGTATTGTGTACAGTTCTGGGTGTCACACTATGGGAAGGATGTGAACACATTGGAGAGAATAGTTAGATCTCAGCTGGAGTACTGTGTACAGTTCTGGGTGTCACACTATGGGAAGGGTGTGAACACATTGGAGAGAATAGTTAGACCTCAGCTGGAGTATTGTGTACAGTTCTGGGTGTCACACTATGGGAATGATGTTTACACATTGGAGAGAATAGTTACACCTCAGGTGGAGTATTGTGTACAGTTCTGGGTGTCACACTATGGGAATGATGTTTACACATTGGAGAGAATAGTTACACCTCAGCTGGAGTATTGTGTACAGTTCTGGGTGCTGTTAGGAAAGATGTGAACACACTGGAGAGAATAGTTAGACCTCTGCTGGAGTATTGTGTACAGTTCTGGGTGTCACACTGTGGGAAGGTTGTGAACACTTTGGAGAGAATAGTTGGACATCAGCTGGAGTAATGTGTACAGTTCTGGGTGTCACAATATGGGAAGGATGTGAACATATTGGTGAGAATAGTTAGACCTCAGCTGGAGTATTGTGCACAGTTCCGGGTGTCACACTATGGGAAGGATGTGAACACATTGGAGAGAATAGTTAGAGCTCAGCTGGAGTATTGTGCACAGTTCTGGGTGTCACATTATAGGAAGGATGTGAACACATTGGAGAGAATAGTTAGACCTCAGCTGGAGTATTGTGCACAATTCTGGGTGTCACACTATAGGAAGTATGTGAACACATTGGAGAGAATAGTTAGACCTCAGCTGGAGTATTGTGCACAGTTCTGGGTGTCACACTATAGGAAGATGTTTACACATTGGAGAGAATAGTTAGAGCTCAGCTGGAGTATTGTGCACAGTTCTGGGTGTCACACTATGGGAAGGATGTGAACACATTAGGGAGAATAGTTAGACCTCAGCTGGAGTATTATGCACAGTTCTGTGTGTCACCCTATGTGAAGGATGTGAACACATTGGAGAGAATAGTTAGACCTCAGCTGGAGTATTGTGCACAGTTCTAGGTGTCACATTATGGGAAGGATGTGAACACATTGGAGAGAACAGTTAGACCTCAGCTGGAGTATTGTGTACAGTTCTGGGTGTCAAACTATAGGAAGGATGTGACATCTTGGAGAGAATAGCTAGAACTCAGTTGGAGTATTGTGTACAGTTCTGGGTGTCACATTATGGGAAGGGTGTGAACACATTGGAGAGAATAGTTAGATTTCAGCTGGAGTATTGTGTACAGTTCTGGGTGTTGTTAGGAAGGATGTGAACACATTGGAGAGAATAGTTAGACCTCAGCTGGAGTATTGTGTACAGTTCTGGGTGTCACACTATGGGAAGGATGTGAACACATTGGAGAGAAAAATTAGAC
Organism: Carcharodon carcharias; assembly: GCF_017639515.1. Classification (NCBI taxonomy): domain Eukaryota; kingdom Metazoa; phylum Chordata; class Chondrichthyes; order Lamniformes; family Lamnidae; genus Carcharodon; species Carcharodon carcharias. Next base: position 122,333 of record NC_054490.1, read on the forward strand.
CTCAGCTGGAGTATTGTATACAGTTCTGGGTGTCACACTATGGGAAGGATGTGAACACGTTGGAGAGAACAGTTAGACCTCAGCTGCAGTATTGTGTACAGTTCTGGGTGTCACACTATGGGAAGGATGTGACATCATTGGAGAGAATAGTTAGAACTCAGTTGGAGTATTGTGTACAGTTCTGGGTGTCACACTATGGGAAGGGTGTGAACACATTGGAGAGAATAGTTAGATTTCAGCTGGAGTATTGTGTACAGTTCTGGGTGTTGTTTGGAAGGATGTGAACACATCGGAGAGAATAGTTAGACCTCAGCTGGAGTATTGTGTACAGTTCTGGCTGTCACACTATGGGAAGGATGTGAACACATTGGAGAGAATAGTTAGACCTCAGCTGTAGTATTGTGTACAGTTCTGGGTGTTACACTATGGGAAGGATGTGAACACATTGGAGAGAATAATTAGACCTCAGCTGGTGTATTGTGTACAGTTCTGGGTGTCACACTATGGGAAGGGTGTGAACACATTGGAGAGAATAGTTAGACCTCAGCTGGAGTATTGTGTACAGTTCTGGATGTCGCACTATAGGAAGGATGTGACATCATTGGAGAGAAGAGTTGGAACTAAGTTGGAGTATTGTGTACAGTTCTGGGTGTCACACTATGTGAAGTGTGTGAACACATTGGAGAGAATAGTTAGAATTCAGCTGGAGTATTGTGTACAGTTCTGGGTGTTGTTAGGAAGGATGTGAACACATTGAAGAGAATAGTTAGACCTCAGCTGTAGTATTGTGTACAGTTCTGGGTGTTACACTATGGGAAGGATGTGAACACATTGGAGAGAATAGTTAGACCTCAGCTGGAGTATTGTGCACAATTCTGGGTGTCACATTATAGGAAGGATGTGAACACATTGGAGAGAATAGTGAGACCTCAGCTGGAGTATTGTGCACAGTTCTGGGTGTCACACTATGGGAAGCATTTGAACACATTGGAGGGAATAGTTAGAGCTCAGCTGGAGTATTGTGTACAGTTCTGGGTGTCACACTATGGGAAGGATGTGACATCATTGGAGAGAATAGTTAGAACTCAGTTGGAGTATTGTGTACAGTTCTGGGTGTCACACTATGGGAAGGGTGTGAACACATTGGAGAGAATAGTTAGATTTCAGCTGGAGTATTGTGTACAGTTCTGGGTGTTGTTTGGAATGATGTGAACACATTGGAGAGAATAGTTAGACCTCAGCTGGAGTATTGTGTACAGTTCTGGGTGTCACACTATGGGAAGGATGTGAACACATTGGAGAGAATAGTTAGACCTCAGCTGTAGTATTGTGTACAGTTCTGGGTGTTACACTATGGGAAGGATGTGAACACATTGGAGAGAATAGTTAGACCTCAGCTGGAGTATTGTGTACAGTTCTGGGTGTCACACCATGTGAAGGATGTGAACACATTGGAGAGAATAGTTAGACCTCAGCTGGAGTATTGTGCACAGTTCTAGGTGTCACACTATGGGAAGGATGTGAACACATTGGAGAGAACAATTAGACCTCAGCTGGAGTATTGTGTACAGTTCTGGGTGTCACACTATGGGAAGGATGTGTACACATTGGAGAGAATAATTAGACCTCAGCTGGAGTATTGTGTACAGTTCTGGGTGTCACAATATGGGAAGGATGTGAACACGGAGTGAATAGTTAGAGCTCAGCTGGATTATTGTGTACAGTTCTGGGTGTCACACTATGGGAAGGATGTGAACACTTTGGAGAGAATAGTTAGACGTCAGCTGGAGTATCATGTATAGTTCTGGGCACCGTTAGGAAGGATGTGAACATATTGGAGAGAATAGTTAGACCTCAGCTGGAGTATTGTGTACAGTTCTGGGTGTCACTCTATGGGAAGGATGTGAACACATTGGAGACAATAGTTAGACCTCAGCTGGAGTATTGTGTACAGTTCTGGGTGCTGTAAGGAAAGACGTGAGCACATTGGAGAGAATAGTTAGACCTCTGCTGGAGTATTGTGTACAGTTCTGGGTGTCACACTATGGGAAGGTTGTGAACACATTGGAGAGAATAGTTAGAACTCAGCTGTAGTATTGTGTGCAGTTCTGGGTGTCACACAATGGGAAGGATGTGAACACATTGGAGAGAATAGTTAGACCTCAGCTGGAGTATTGTGCACAGTTCTGGGTGTCACACTATGGGAAGGATGTGAACACATTGCAGAGAATAATTAGACCTCTGCTGGAGTATTGTGTACAGTTCTGGGTGTCACACTATGGGAAGGATGTGAACACATTGGAGAGAATAGTTAGATCTCAGCTGGAGTACTGTGTACAGTTCTGGGTGTCACACTATGGGAAGGGTGTGAACACATTGGAGAGAATAGTTAGACCTCAGCTGGAGTATTGTGTACAGTTCTGGGTGTCACACTATGGGAATGATGTTTACACATTGGAGAGAATAGTTACACCTCAGGTGGAGTATTGTGTACAGTTCTGGGTGTCACACTATGGGAATGATGTTTACACATTGGAGAGAATAGTTACACCTCAGCTGGAGTATTGTGTACAGTTCTGGGTGCTGTTAGGAAAGATGTGAACACACTGGAGAGAATAGTTAGACCTCTGCTGGAGTATTGTGTACAGTTCTGGGTGTCACACTGTGGGAAGGTTGTGAACACTTTGGAGAGAATAGTTGGACATCAGCTGGAGTAATGTGTACAGTTCTGGGTGTCACAATATGGGAAGGATGTGAACATATTGGTGAGAATAGTTAGACCTCAGCTGGAGTATTGTGCACAGTTCCGGGTGTCACACTATGGGAAGGATGTGAACACATTGGAGAGAATAGTTAGAGCTCAGCTGGAGTATTGTGCACAGTTCTGGGTGTCACATTATAGGAAGGATGTGAACACATTGGAGAGAATAGTTAGACCTCAGCTGGAGTATTGTGCACAATTCTGGGTGTCACACTATAGGAAGTATGTGAACACATTGGAGAGAATAGTTAGACCTCAGCTGGAGTATTGTGCACAGTTCTGGGTGTCACACTATAGGAAAGATGTTTACACATTGGAGAGAATAGTTAGAGCTCAGCTGGAGTATTGTGCACAGTTCTGGGTGTCACACTATGGGAAGGATGTGAACACATTAGGGAGAATAGTTAGACCTCAGCTGGAGTATTATGCACAGTTCTGTGTGTCACCCTATGTGAAGGATGTGAACACATTGGAGAGAATAGTTAGACCTCAGCTGGAGTATTGTGCACAGTTCTAGGTGTCACATTATGGGAAGGATGTGAACACATTGGAGAGAACAGTTAGACCTCAGCTGGAGTATTGTGTACAGTTCTGGGTGTCAAACTATAGGAAGGATGTGACATCTTGGAGAGAATAGCTAGAACTCAGTTGGAGTATTGTGTACAGTTCTGGGTGTCACATTATGGGAAGGGTGTGAACACATTGGAGAGAATAGTTAGATTTCAGCTGGAGTATTGTGTACAGTTCTGGGTGTTGTTAGGAAGGATGTGAACACATTGGAGAGAATAGTTAGACCTCAGCTGGAGTATTGTGTACAGTTCTGGGTGTCACACTATGGGAAGGATGTGAACACATTGGAGAGAAAAATTAGACCTCAGCTGGAGTATTGTATACAGTTCTGGGTGTCACACTATGGGAAGGATGTGAACACATTGGAGAGAATAGTTAGACCTCAGCTGGAGTATTGTGTACAGTTCTGGCTGTCACACTATGGGAAGGATGTGAACATATTGGTGAGAATAGTTATACATCAGCTGGAGTATTGTGCACAGTTCTGGGTGTCACATTATAGGATGGATGTGAACACATTGGAGAGAACAGTTATACCTCAGCTGGAGTATTGTGTACAGTTCTGGGTGTCAAACTATAGGAAGGATGTGACATCATTGGAGAGAATAGTTAGAACTCATTTGGAGTATTGTGTACAGTTCTGGGTGTCACACTATGGGAAGGGTGTGAACACATTGGAGAGAATAGTTAGATTTGAGCTGGAGTATTGTGTACAGTTCTGGGTGTTGTTAGGAAGGATGTGAACACATTGGAGAGAATAGTTAGACCTCAGCTGGAGTATTATGCACAGTTCTGTGTGTCACACTATGTGAAGGATGTGAACACATTGGAGAGAATAGTTAGACCTCAGCTGGAGTATTGTGCACAGTTCTAGGTGTCACACTATGGGAAGGATGTGAACACATTGGAGAGAACAGTTAGACCTCAGCTGGAGTATTGTGTACAGTTCTGGGTGTCAAACTATAGGAAGGATGTGACATCTTGGAGAGAATAGCTAGAACTCAGTTGGAGTATTGTGTACAGTTCTGGGTGTCACATTATGGGAAGGGTGTGAACACATTGGAGAGAATAGTTAGATTTCAGCTGGAGTATTGTGTACAGTTCTGGGTGTTGTTAGGAAGGATGTGAACACATTGGAGAGAATAGTTAGACCTCAGCTGGAGTATTGTGTACAGTTCTGGGTGTCACACTATGGGAAGGAAGTGAACACATTGGAGAGAATAGTTAGACCTCAGCTGTAGTATTGTGTACAGTTCTGGGTGTTACACTATGGGAAGGATGTGAACACATTGGAGAGAATAGTTAGACCTCAGCTGGAGTATTGTGCACAATTCTGGGTGTCACATTATAGGAAGGATGTGAACACATTGGAGAGAATAGTTAGACCTCAGCTGGAGTATTGTGCACAGTTCTGGGTGTCACACTATGGGAAGCATTTGAACACATTGGAGGGAATAGTTAGAGCTCAGCTGGAGTATTGTGTACAGTTCTGGGTGTCACACTATGGGAAGGATGTGAACACATTGGAGAGAATAGTTAGACCTCAGCTGGAGTATTGTGCACAGTTCTGGGTGTCACACTATAGGAAAGATGTTAACACATTGGAGAGAATAGTTAGAGCTCAGCTGGAGTATTGTGCACAGTTCTGGGTGTCACACTATGGGAAGGATGTGACATCATTGGAGAGAATAGTTAGAAGTCAGTTGGAGTATTGTGTACAGTTCTGGGTGTCACACTATGGGAAGGGTGTGAACACATTGGAGAGAATAGTTAGATTTCAGCTGGAGTATTGTGTACAGTTCTGGGTGTTGTTTGGAAGGATGTGAACACATTGAGAGAATAGTTAGACCTCAGCTGGAGTATTGTGTACAGTTCTGGGTGTTACACTATGGGAAGGATGTGAACACATTGGAGAGAATAGTTAGACCTCAGCTGGAGTATTGTGCACAGTTCTGGGTGTCACACTATAGGAAGGATGTGAACACATTGGAGAGAATAGTTAGAAGTCAGTTGGAGTATTGTGTACAGTTCTGGGTGTCACACTATGGGAAGGGTGTGAACACATTGGAGAGAATAGTTAGATTTCAGCTGGAGTATTGTGTACAGTTCTGGGTGTTGTTTGGAAGGATGTGAACACATTGAAGAGAATAGTTAGACCTCAGCTGTAGTATTGTGTACAGTTCTGGGTGTTACACTATGGGAAGGATGTGAACACATTGGAGAGAATAGTTAGACCTCAGCTGGAGTATTGTGCACAATTCTGGGTGTCACACTATGGGAAGGATGTGAACACATTGGAGAGAATAGTTAGACCTCAGCTGGAGTATTGTGCACAGTTCTGGGTGTCACACTATGGGAAGGATTTGAACACATTGGAGGGAATAGTTAGAGCTCAGCTGGAGTATTGAGTACAGTTCTGGGTGTCACAGTATGGGAAGAATGTGAACACATTGGAGAGAATAGTTAGACCTCAGCTAGAGTATTGTGCACAGTTCTAGGTGTCACACTATGGGAAGGATGTGAACATCATTGGAGAGAATAGTTAGACTTCAGCTGCAGTATTGTGTACAGTTCTGGGTGTCACACTATGGGAAGGATGTGACATCATTGGAGAGAATAGTTAGAACTCAGTTGGAGTATTGTGTACAGTTCTGGGTGTCACACTATGGGAAGGGTGTGAACACATTGGAGAGAATAGTTAGAATTCAGCTGGAGTATTGTGTACAGTTCTGGGTGTTGTTTGGAAGGATGTGAACACATCGGAGAGAATAGTTAGACCTCAGCTGTAGTATTGTGTACAGTTCTGGGTGTTACACTATGGGAAGGATGTGAACACATTGGAGAGAATAGTTAGACCTCAGCTGGAGTATTGTGCACAATTCTGGGTGTCACATTATAGGAAGGATGTGAACACATTGGAGAGAATAGTTAGACCTCAGCTGGAGTATTGTGCACAGTTCTGGGTGTCACACTATGGGAAGCATTTGAACACATTGGAGAGAATAGTTAGACCTCAGCTAGAGTATTGTGCACAGTTCTAGGTGTCACACTATGGGAAGGATGTGACATCATTGGAGAGAATAGTTAGAACTCAGTTGGAGTATTGTGTACAGTTCTGGGTGTCACACTATGGGAAGGGTGTGAACACATTGGAGAGAACAATTAGACCTCAGCTGGAGTATTGTGTACAGTTCTGGGTGTCACACTATGGGAATGATGTGTACACATTGGAGAGAATAGTTACACCTCAGGTGGAGTATTGTGTACAGTTCTGGGTGTCAACCTATGGGAAGGGTGTGAACACATTGGAGTGAATAGTGAGACCTCAGCTGTAGTATTGTGTACAGTTCTGGGTGTCATACTATGCGAATGATGTGCACAGACTGGAGACAATAGTTGCACCTCAGCTGGAGTATTGTGTACAGTTCTGGGTGTCACCCTATGGGAAGGATGTGAACACATTGGAGAGAATAGATAGACCTCAGCTGGAGTATTGTGCATAGTTCTGGGTGTCACACTGTGGGAAGGATGTGAACACATTGGAGAGAATAGTTAGACCTCAGCTGGAGTATTGTGTACAGTTCTGGGTGTCACACTATGGGAAGGATGTGAACACATTGGAGAGAAAAATTAGACCTCAGCTGGAGTATTGTATACAGTTCTGGGTGTCACACTATGGGAAGGATGTGAACACATTGGAGAGAATAGTTAGACCTCAGCTGGAGTATTGTGCACAGTTCTAGGTGTCACACTATGGGAAGGATGTGAACACATTGGAGAGAACAATTAGACCTCAGCTGGAGTATTGTGTACAGTTCTGGGTGTCACACTATGGGAAGGATGTGTACACATTGGAGAGAATAATTAGACCTCAGCTGGAGTATTGTGTACAGTTCTGGGTGTCACAATATGGGAAGGATGTGAACACGGAGTGAATAGTTAGAGCTCAGCTGGATTATTGTGTACAGTTCTGGGTGTCACACTATGGGAAGGATGTGAACACTTTGGAGAGAATAGTTAGACGTCAGCTGGAGTATCATGTATAGTTCTGGGCACCGTTAGGAAGGATGTGAACATATTGGAGAGAATAGTTAGACCTCAGCTGGAGTATTGTGTACAGTTCTGGGTGTCACTCTATGGGAAGGATGTGAACACATTGGAGACAATAGTTAGACCTCAGCTGGAGTATTGTGTACAGTTCTGGGTGCTGTAAGGAAAGACGTGAGCACATTGGAGAGAATAGTTAGACCTCTGCTGGAGTATTGTGTACAGTTCTGGGTGTCACACTATGGGAAGGTTGTGAACACATTGGAGAGAATAGTTAGAACTCAGCTGTAGTATTGTGTGCAGTTCTGGGTGTCACACAATGGGAAGGATGTGAACACATTGGAGAGAATAGTTAGACCTCAGCTGGAGTATTGTGCACAGTTCTGGGTGTCACACTATGGGAAGGATGTGAACACATTGCAGAGAATAATTAGACCTCTGCTGGAGTATTGTGTACAGTTCTGGGTGTCACACTATGGGAAGGATGTGAACACATTGGAGAGAATAGTTAGATCTCAGCTGGAGTACTGTGTACAGTTCTGGGTGTCACACTATGGGAAGGGTGTGAACACATTGGAGAGAATAGTTAGACCTCAGCTGGAGTATTGTGTACAGTTCTGGGTGTCACACTATGGGAATGATGTTTACACATTGGAGAGAATAGTTACACCTCAGGTGGAGTATTGTGTACAGTTCTGGGTGTCACACTATGGGAATGATGTTTACACATTGGAGAGAATAGTTACACCTCAGCTGGAGTATTGTGTACAGTTCTGGGTGCTGTTAGGAAAGATGTGAACACACTGGAGAGAATAGTTAGACCTCTGCTGGAGTATTGTGTACAGTTCTGGGTGTCACACTGTGGGAAGGTTGTGAACACTTTGGAGAGAATAGTTGGACATCAGCTGGAGTAATGTGTACAGTTCTGGGTGTCACAATATGGGAAGGATGTGAACATATTGGTGAGAATAGTTAGACCTCAGCTGGAGTATTGTGCACAGTTCCGGGTGTCACACTATGGGAAGGATGTGAACACATTGGAGAGAATAGTTAGAGCTCAGCTGGAGTATTGTGCACAGTTCTGGGTGTCACATTATAGGAAGGATGTGAACACATTGGAGAGAATAGTTAGACCTCAGCTGGAGTATTGTGCACAATTCTGGGTGTCACACTATAGGAAGTATGTGAACACATTGGAGAGAATAGTTAGACCTCAGCTGGAGTATTGTGCACAGTTCTGGGTGTCACACTATAGGAAAGATGTTTACACATTGGAGAGAATAGTTAGAGCTCAGCTGGAGTATTGTGCACAGTTCTGGGTGTCACACTATGGGAAGGATGTGAACACATTAGGGAGAATAGTTAGACCTCAGCTGGAGTATTATGCACAGTTCTGTGTGTCACCCTATGTGAAGGATGTGAACACATTGGAGAGAATAGTTAGACCTCAGCTGGAGTATTGTGCACAGTTCTAGGTGTCACATTATGGGAAGGATGTGAACACATTGGAGAGAACAGTTAGACCTCAGCTGGAGTATTGTGTACAGTTCTGGGTGTCAAACTATAGGAAGGATGTGACATCTTGGAGAGAATAGCTAGAACTCAGTTGGAGTATTGTGTACAGTTCTGGGTGTCACATTATGGGAAGGGTGTGAACACATTGGAGAGAATAGTTAGATTTCAGCTGGAGTATTGTGTACAGTTCTGGGTGTTGTTAGGAAGGATGTGAACACATTGGAGAGAATAGTTAGACCTCAGCTGGAGTATTGTGTACAGTTCTGGGTGTCACACTATGGGAAGGATGTGAACACATTGGAGAGAAAAATTAGACCTCAGCTGGAGTATTGTATACAGTTCTGGGTGTCACACTATGGGAAGGATGTGAACACATTGGAGAGAATAGTTAGACCTCAGCTGGAGTATTGTGTACAGTTCTGGCTGTCACACTATGGGAAGGATGTGAACATATTGGTGAGAATAGTTATACATCAGCTGGAGTATTGTGCACAGTTCTGGGTGTCACATTATAGGATGGATGTGAACACATTGGAGAGAACAGTTATACCTCAGCTGGAGTATTGTGTACAGTTCTGGGTGTCAAACTATAGGAAGGATGTGACATCATTGGAGAGAATAGTTAGAACTCATTTGGAGTATTGTGTACAGTTCTGGGTGTCACACTATGGGAAGGGTGTGAACACATTGGAGAGAATAGTTAGATTTGAGCTGGAGTATTGTGTACAGTTCTGGGTGTTGTTAGGAAGGATGTGAACACATTGGAGAGAATAGTTAGACCTCAGCTGGAGTATTATGCACAGTTCTGTGTGTCACACTATGTGAAGGATGTGAACACATTGGAGAGAATAGTTAGACCTCAGCTGGAGTATTGTGCACAGTTCTAGGTGTCACACTATGGGAAGGATGTGAACACATTGGAGAGAACAGTTAGACCTCAGCTGGAGTATTGTGTACAGTTCTGGGTGTCAAACTATAGGAAGGATGTGACATCTTGGAGAGAATAGCTAGAACTCAGTTGGAGTATTGTGTACAGTTCTGGGTGTCACATTATGGGAAGGGTGTGAACACATTGGAGAGAATAGTTAGATTTCAGCTGGAGTATTGTGTACAGTTCTGGGTGTTGTTAGGAAGGATGTGAACACATTGGAGAGAATAGTTAGACCTCAGCTGGAGTATTGTGTACAGTTCTGGGTGTCACACTATGGGAAGGAAGTGAACACATTGGAGAGAATAGTTAGACCTCAGCTGTAGTATTGTGTACAGTTCTGGGTGTTACACTATGGGAAGGATGTGAACACATTGGAGAGAATAGTTAGACCTCAGCTGGAGTATTGTGCACAATTCTGGGTGTCACATTATAGGAAGGATGTGAACACATTGGAGAGAATAGTTAGACCTCAGCTGGAGTATTGTGCACAGTTCTGGGTGTCACACTATGGGAAGCATTTGAACACATTGGAGGGAATAGTTAGAGCTCAGCTGGAGTATTGTGTACAGTTCTGGGTGTCACACTATGGGAAGGATGTGAACACATTGGAGAGAATAGTTAGACCTCAGCTGGAGTATTGTGCACAGTTCTGGGTGTCACACTATAGGAAAGATGTTTACACATTGGAGAGAATAGTTAGAGCTCAGCTGGAGTATTGTGCACAGTTCTAGGTGTCACACTATGGGAAGGATGTGAACAAAGTTGGAGAGAACAGTTAGACTTCAGCTGCAGTATTGTGTACAGTTCTGGGTGTCACACTATGGGAAGGATGTGACATCATTGGAGAGAATAGTTAGAAGTCAGTTGGAGTATTGTGTACAGTTCTGGGTGTCACACTATGGGAAGGGTGTGAACACATTGGAGAGAATAGTTAGATTTCAGCTGGAGTATTGTGTACAGTTCTGGGTGTTGTTTGGAAGGATGTGAACACATTGAAGAGAATAGTTAGACCTCAGCTGTAGTATTGTGTACAGTTCTGGGTGTTACACTATGGGAAGGATGTGAACACATTGGAGAGAATAGTTAGACCTCAGCTGGAGTATTGTGCACAATTCTGGGTGTCACATTATAGGAAGGATGTGAACACATTGGAGAGAATAGTTAGACCTCAGCTGGAGTATTGTGCACAGTTCTGGGTGTCACACTATGGGAAGGATTTGAACACATTGGAGGGAATAGTTAGAGCTCAGCTGGAGTATTGTGTACAGTTCTGGGTGTCACACTATGGGAAGGATGTGAACACATTGGAGAGAATAGTTAGACCTCAGCTGGAGTATTGTGCACAGTTCTAGGTGTCACACAATGGGAAGGATGTGAACAAAGTTGGAGAGAACAGTTAGACTTCAGCTGCAGTATTGTGTACAGTTCTGGGTGTCACACTATGGGAAGGATGTGACATCATTGGAGAGAATAGTTAGAAGTCAGTTGGAGTATTGTGTACAGTTCTGGGTGTCACACTATGGGAAGGGTGTGAACACATTGGAGAGAATAGTTAGATTTCAGCTGGAGTATTGTGTACAGTTCTGGGTGTTGTTTGGAAGGATGTGAACACATTGAAGAGAATAGTTAGACCTCAGCTGTAGTATTGTGTACAGTTCTGGGTGTTACACTATGGGAAGGATGTGAACACATTGGAGAGAATAGTTAGACCTCAGCTGGAGTATTGTGCACAATTCTGGGTGTCACATTATAGGAAGGATGTGAACACATTGGAGAGAATAGTTAGACCTCAGCTGGAGTATTGTGCACAGTTCTGGGTGTCACACTATGGGAAGCATTTGAACACATTGGAGGAATAGTTAGAGCTCAGCTGGAGTATTGTGTACAGTTCTGGGTGTCACACTATGGGAAGGATGTGACATCATTGGAGAGAATAGTTAGACCTCAGCTGGAGTATTGTGTACAGTTCTGGGTGTCACACTATGGGAAGGATGTGAACACATTGGAGAGAACAATTAGACCTCAGCTGGAGTATTGTGTACAGTTCTGGGTGTCACACTATGGGAATGATGTGTACACATTGGAGAGAATAGTTACACCTCAGGTGGAGTATTGTGTACAGTTCTGGGTGTCAACCTATGGGAAGGGTGTGAACACATTGGAGTGAATAGTGAGACCTCAGCTGTAGTATTGTGTACAGTTCTGGGTGTCATACTATGCGAATGATGTGCACAGACTGGAGACAATAGTTGCACCTCAGCTGGAGTATTGTGTACAGTTCTGGGTGTCACCCTATGGGAAGGATGTGAACACATTGGAGAGAATAGATAGACCTCAGCTGGAGTATTGTGCATAGTTCTGGGTGTCACACTGTGGGAAGGATGTGAACACATTGGAGAGAATAGTTAGACCTCAGCTGGAGTATTGTGTACAGTTCTGGGTGTCACACTATGGGAAGGATGTGAACACATTGGAGAGAAAAATTAGACCTCAGCTGGAGTATTGTATACAGTTCTGGGTGTCACACTATGGGAAGGATGTGAACACATTGGAGAGAATAGTTAGACCTCAGCTGGAGTATTGTGTACAGTTCTGGGTGTCACACTATGGGAAGGATGTGAACATATTGGTGAGAATAGTTATACATCAGCTGGAGTATTGTGCACAGTTCTGGGTGTCACATTATAGGATGGATGTGAACACATTGGAGAGAACAGTTATACCTCAGCTGGAGTATTGTGTACAGTTCTGGGTGTCAAACTATAGGAAGGATGTGACATCATTGGAGAGAATAGTTAGAACTCATTTGGAGTATTGTGTACAGTTCTGGGTGTCACACTATGGGAAGGGTGTGAACACATTGGAGAGAATAGTTAGATTTGAGCTGGAGTATTGTGTATAGTTCTGGGTGTTGTTAGGAAGGATGTGAACACATTGGAGAGAATAGTTAGACCTCAGCTGGAGTATTATGCACAGTTCTGTGTGTCACACTATGTGAAGGATGTGAACACATTGGAGAGAATAGTTAGACCTCAGCTGGAGTATTGTGCACAGTTCTAGGTGTCACACTATGGGAAGGATGGGAACACATTGGAGAGAACAGTTAGACCTCAGCTGGAGTATTGTGTACAGTTCTGGGTGTCAAACTATAGGAAGGATGTGACATCTTGGAGAGAATAGCTAGAACTCAGTTGGAGTATTGTGTACAGTTCTGGGTGTCACATTATGGGAAGGGTGTGAACACATTGGAGAGAATAGTTAGATTTCAGCTGGAGTATTGTGTACAGTTCTGGGTGTTGTTAGGAAGGATGTGAACACATTGGAGAGAATAGTTAGACCTCAGCTGGAGTATTGTGTACAGTTCTGGGTGTCACACTATGGGAAGCATTTGAACACATTGGAGGGAATAGTTAGAGCTCAGCTGGAGTATTGTGTACAGTTCTGGGTGTCACACTATGGGAAGGATGTGAACACATTGGAGAGAATAGTTAGACCTCAGCTGGAGTATTGTGCACACTTCTAGGTGTCACACTATGGGAAGGATGTGAACAAAGTTGGAGAGAACAGTTAGACTTCAGCTGCAGTATTGTGTACAGTTCTGGGTGTCACACTATGGGAAGGATGTGACATCATTGGAGAGAATAGTTAGAAGTCAGTTGGAGTATTGTGTACAGTTCTGGGTGTCACACTATGGGAAGGGTGTGAACACATTGGAGAGAATAGTTAGATTTCAGCTGGAGTATTGTGTACAGTTCTGGGTGTTGTTTGGAAGGATGTGAACACATTGAAGAGAATAGTTAGACCTCAGCTGTAGTATTGTGCACAATTCTGGGTGTCACATTATAGGAAGGATGTGAACACATTGGAGAGAATAGTTAGACCTCAGCTGGAGTATTGTGCACAGTTCTGGGTGTCACACTATGGGAAGCATTTGAACACATTGGAGGGAATAGTTAGAGCTCAGCTGGAGTATTGTGTACAGTTCTGGGTGTCACACTATGGGAAGGATGTGACATCATTGGAGAGAATAGTTAGACCTTAGCTGGAGTATTGTGTACAGTTCTGGGTGTCACACTATGGGAAGGATGTGAACATATTGGTGAGAATAGTTATACATCAGCTGGAGTATTGTGCACAGTTCTGGGTGTCACATTATAGGATGGATGTGAACACATTGGAGAGAACAGTTATACCTCAGCTGGAGTATTGTGTACAGTTCTGGGTGTCAAACTATAGGAAGGATGTGACATCATTGGAGAGAATAGTTAGAACTCATTTGGAGTATTGTGTACAGTTCTGGGTGTCACACTATGGGAAGGGTGTGAACACATTGGAGAGAATAGTTAGATTTGAGCTGGAGTATTGTGTACAGTTCTGGGTGTTGTTAGGAAGGATGTGAACACATTGGAGAGAATAGTTAGACCTCAGCTGGAGTATTATGCACAGTTCTGTGTGTCACACTATGTGAAGGATGTGAACACATTGGAGAGAATAGTTAGACCTCAGCTGGAGTATTGTGCACAGTTCTAGGTGTCACACTATGGGAAGGATGTGAACACATTGGAGAGAACAGTTAGACCTCAGCTGGAGTATTGTGTACAGTTCTGGGTGTCAAACTATAGGAAGGATGTGACATCTTGGAGAGAATAGCTAGAACTCAGTTGGAGTATTGTGTACAGTTCTGGGTGTCACATTATGGGAAGGGTGTGAACATATTGGAGAGAATAGTTAGATTTCAGCTGGAGTATTGTGTACAGTTCTGGGTGTTGTTAGGAAGGATGTGAACACATTGGAGAGAATAGTTAGACCTCAGCGGGAGTATTGTGTACAGTTCTGGGTGTCACACTATGGGAAGGATGTGAACACATTGGAGAGAATAGTTAGACCTCAGCTGTAGTATTGTGTACAGTTCTGGGTGTTACACTATGGGAAGGATGTGAACACATTGGAGAGAATAGTTAGACCTCAGCTGGAGTATTGTGCACAATTCTGGGTGTCACATTATAGGAAGGATGTGAACACATTGGAGAGAATAGTTAGACCTCAGCTGGAGTATTGTGCACAGTTCTGGGTGTCACACTATGGGAAGCATTTAAACACATTGGAGGGAATAGTTAGAGCTCAGCTGGAGTATTGTGTACAGTTCTGGGTGTCACACTATGGGAAGGATGTGACATCATTGGAGAGAATAGTTAGACCTCAGCTGGAGTATTGTGTACAGTTCTGGGTGTCACACTATGGGAAGGATGTGAACATATTGGTGAGAATAGTTATACATCAACTGGAGTATTGTGCACAGTTCTGGGTGTCACATTATAGGATGGATGTGAACACATTGGAGAGAACAGTTATACCTCAGCTGGAGTATTGTGTACAGTTCTGGGTGTCAAACTATAGGAAGGATGTGACATCATTGGAGAGAATAGTTAGAACTCATTTGGAGTATTGTGTACAGTTCTGGGTGTCACAATATGGGAAGGGTGTGAACACATTGGAGAGAATAGTTAGATTTGAGCTGGAGTATTGTGTACAGTTCTGGGTGTTGTTAGGAAGGATGTGAACACATTGGAGAGAATAGTTAGACCTCAGCTGGAGTATTATGCACAGTTCTGTGTGTCACACTATGTGAAGGATGTGAACACATTGGAGAGAATAGTTAGACCTCAGCTGGAGTATTGTGCACAGTTCTAGGTGTCACACTATGGGAAGGATGTGAACACATTGGAGAGAACAGTTAGACCTCAGCTGGAGTATTGTGTACAGTTCTGGGTGTCAAACTATAGGAAGGATGTGACATCTTGGAGAGAATAGCTAGAACTCAGTTGGAGTATTGTGTACAGTTCTGGGTGTCACATTATGGGAAGGGTGTGAACACATTGGAGAGAATAGTTAGATTTCAGCTGGAGTATTGTGTACAGTTCTGGGTGTTGTTTGGAAGGATGTGAACACATTGAAGAGAATAGTTAGACCTCAGCTGTAGTATTGTGTACAGTTCTGGGTGTTACACTATGGGAAGGATGTGAACACATTGGAGAGAATAGTTAGACCTCAGCTGGAGTATTGTGCACAATTCTGGGTGTCACATTATAGGAAGGATGTGAACACATTGGAGAGAATAGATAGACCTCAGCTGGAGTATTGTGCATAGTTCTGGGTGTCACACTGTGGGAAGGATGTGAACACATTGGAGAGAATAGTTAGACCTCAGCTGGAGTATTGTGTACAGTTCTGGGTGTCACACTATGGGAAGGATGTGAACACATTGGAGAGAAAAATTAGACCTCAGCTGGAGTATTGTATACAGTTCTGGGTGTCACACTATGGGAAGGATGTGAACACATTGGAGAGAATAGTTAGACCTCAGCTGGAGTATTATGCACAGTTCTGTGTGTCACACTATGTGAAGGATGTGAACACATTGGAGAGAATAGTTAGACCTCAGCTGGAGTATTGTGCACAGTTCTAGGTGTCACACTATGGGAAGGATGTGAACACATTGGAGAGAACAGTTAGACCTCAGCTGGAGTATTGTGTACAGTTCTGGGTGTCAAACTATAGGAAGGATGTGACATCTTGGAGAGAATAGCTAGAACTCAGTTGGAGTATTGTGTACAGTTCTGGGTGTCACATTATGGGAAGGGTGTGAACACATTGGAGAGAATAGTTAGATTTCAGCTGGAGTATTGTGTACAGTTCTGGGTGTTGTTTGGAAGGATGTGAACACATTGAAGAGAATAGTTAGACCTCAGCTGTAGTATTGTGTACAGTTCTGGGTGTTACACTATGGGAAGGATGTGAACACATTGGAGAGAATAGTTAGACCTCAGCTGGAGTATTGTGCACAATTCTGGGTGTCACATTATAGGAAGGATGTGAACACATTGGAGAGAATAGATAGACCTCAGCTGGAGTATTGTGCATAGTTCTGGGTGTCACACTGTGGGAAGGATGTGAACACATTGGAGAGAATAGTTAGACCTCAGCTGGAGTATTGTGTACAGTTCTGGGTGTCACACTATGGGAAGGATGTGAACACATTGGAGAGAAAAATTAGACCTCAGCTGCAGTATTGTATACAGTTCTGGGTGTCACACTATGGGAAGGATGTGAACACATTGGAGAGAATAGTTAGACCTCAGCTGGAGTATTGTGTACAGTTCTGGGTGTCACACTATGGGAAGGATGTGAACATATTGGTGAGAATAGTTATACATCAGCTGGAGTATTGTGCACAGTTCTGGGTGTCACATTATAGGATGGATGTGAACACATTGGAGAGAACAGTTATACCTCAGCTGGAGTATTGTGTACAGTTCTGGGTGCCAAACTATAGGAAGGATGTGACATCATTGGAGAGAATAGTTAGAACTCATTTGGAGTATTGTGTACAGTTCTGGGTGTCACACTATGGGAAGGGTGTGAACACATTGGAGAGAATAGTTAGATTTGAGCTGGAGTATTGTGTACAGTTCTGGGTGTTGTTAGGAAGGATGTGAACACATTGGAGAGAATAGTTAGACCTCAGCTGGAGTATTATGCACAGTTCTGTGTGTCACACTATGTGAAGGATGTGAACACATTGGAGAGAATAGTTAGACCTCAGCTGGAGTATTGTGCACAGTTCTAGGTGTCACACTATGGGAAGGATGTGAACACATTGGAGAGAACAGTTAGACCTCAGCTGGAGTATTGTGTACAGTTCTGGGTGTCAAACTATAGGAAGGATGTGACATCTTGGAGAGAATAGCTAGAACTCAGTTGGAGTATTGTGTACAGTTCTGGGTGTCACATTATGGGAAGGGTGTGAACACATTGGAGAGAATAGTTAGATTTCAGCTGGAGTATTGTGTACAGTTCTGGGTGTTGTTAGGAAGGATGTGAACACATTGGAGAGAATAGTTAGACCTCAGCTGGAGTATTGTGTACAGTTCTGG